>NW_027064829.1:0-24325 GCF_032884065.1 Artemia franciscana
CTATTACCCTCGAAAACTAAAACTTTTGAAATAGGAAAAGAGCCTTTAATCACATTCTTTACCATTTGCAATCATAAAATAGTCTAATATCTTCATTTTTTCAACATACGTAGCTATTACCCTCGAAAACTAAAACTTTTGAAATAGGAAAAGAGCCTTTAATCACATTCTTTACCATATGCAATCAAAAATAGTCTAATATCTTCATTTTTTCAACATACGTAGCTATTACCCTCGAAAACTAAAACTTTTGAAATAGGAAAAGAGCCTTTAATCACATTCTTTACAATGTGCAATCATAAAATAGTCTAATATCTTCATTTTTTCAACATACGTAGCTATTACCCTCGAAAACTAAAACTTTTGAAATAGGAAAAGAGCCTTTAATCACATTCTTTACTATGTGCAATCATAAAATTGTCTAATATCTTCATTTTTTCAACATACGTAGCTATTACCCTCGAAAACTAAAACTTTTGACATAGGAAAAGAGCCTTTAATCACATTCTTTACCATTTGCAATCATAAAATAGTCTAATATCTTCATTTTTTCAACATACGTAGCTATTACCCAGGAAAACTAAAACTTTTGAAATAGGAAAAGAGCCTTTAATCACATTCTTTACCATGTGCAATCATAAAATAGTCTAATATCTTCATTTTTTCAACATACATAGCTATTACCCTCGAAAACTAAAACTTTTGAAATAGGAAAAGAGCCTTTAATCACATTCTTTACCATTTGTAATCATAAAATAGTCTAATATCTTCATTTTTTTAACATACGTAGCTATTACCCTCGAAAACTAAAACTTTTGAAATAGGATAAGAGCCTTTAATCACATTCTTTACCATGTGCAATCATAAAATAGTCTAATATCTTCATTTATTCCACAGACATAGCTATTACCCTCGAAAACTAATACTTTTGAAATAGGAAAAGAGCCTTTAATCACATTCTTTACTATTTGCAATCATAAAATAGTCTAATATCTTCATTTTTTCAACATACGTAGCTATTACCCTCGAAAACTAAAACTTTTGAAATAGGAAAAGAGCCTTTAATCACATTCTTTACCATTTGCAATAATAAAATAGTCTAATATCTTCATTTTGTCAACATACGGAGCTATTACCCTCAAAAACTAAAACTTTTGAAATAGGAAAAGAGCCTTTAATCACATTCTTTACCATGTACAATCATAAAATAGTCTAATATCTTCATTTTTTCAACATACGTAGCTATTACCCTCGAAAATTAAAACTTTTGAAATAGGAAAAGAGCCTTTAATCACATTCTTTACCATGTGCAATCATAAAATTGTCTAATATCTTCATTTTTTCAACATTTATAGCTATTACCCTCGAAAACTAAAACTTTTGAAATAGGAAAAGAGCCTTTAATCACATTCTTTACCATGTGCAATCATAAAATAGTCTAATATCTTCATTTTTTCCACAGACCTAGCTATTACCCTCGAAAACTAAAACTTTTGAAATAGGAAAAGAGCCTTTAATCACATTCTTTACCATATGCAATCATAAAATAGTCTAATATCTTCATTTTTTCAACATACGTAGCTATTACCCTCGAAAACTAAAACTTTTGAAATAGGAAAAGAACCTTTAATCACATTCTTTACCATTTGCAATCATAAAATAGTCTAATATTTTCATTTGTTTCAACATACGTAGCTATTACCCTCGAAAACTAAAACTTTTGAAATAGGAAAAGAGCCTTTAATCACATTCTTTACAATGTGCAATCATAAAATAGTCTAATATCTTCATTTTTTCAACATACGTAGCTATTACCCTCGAAAACTAAAACTTTTGAAATAGGAAAAGAGCCTTTAATCACATTCTTTACCATGTGCAATCATAAAATTGTCTAATATCTTCATTTTTTCACTTACGTAGCTATTACCCTCGAAAACTAAACCTTTTGACATAGGAAAAGAGCCTTTAATCACATTATTTACCATTTGCAATCATAAAATAGTCTAATATCTTCATTTTTTCAACATACGTAGCTATTACCCTCGAAAACTAAAACTTCTGACATAGGAAAAGAGCCTTTAATCACATTCTTTACCATGTGCAATCATAAAATAGTCTAATATCTTCATTTTTTCAACATACGTAGCTATTACCCTCGAAAACTAAAACTTTTGAAATAGGAAAAGAGCCTTTAATCACATTCTTTACCATGTGCAATCATAAAATCGTCTAATATCTTCATTTTTCAACATATGTAGCTATTACCCTCGAAAACTAAAACTTTTGAAATAGGAAAAGAGCCTTTAATCACATTCTTTACGATGTGCAATCATAAAATTGTCTAATATCTTCATTTTTTCAACATACGTAGCTATTACCCTCGAAAACTAAAACTTTTGACATAGAAAAAGAGCCTTTAATCACATTCTTTACCATTTGCAAACATAAAATAGTCTAATATCTTCATTTTTTCAACATACGTAGCTATTACCCTTGAAAACTAAAACTTTTGAAATAGGAAAAGAGCCTTTAATCACATTCTTTACCATGTGCAATCATAAATAGTCTAATATCTTCATTTTTTCAACAGACATAGCTATTACCCTCGAAAACTAAAACTTTTGAAATAGGAAAAGAGCCTTTACTCACATTCTTTACCATTTGCAATCATAAAATAGTCTAATATCTTCATTTTTTCAACATACGTAGCTATTACCCTCGAAAACTAAACTTTTGGAATAGGAAAAGAGCCTTTAATCACATTCTTTACCATGTGCAATCATAAAATAGTCTAATATCTTCATTTTTTCAACATTCGTAGCTATTACCCTCGAAAACTAAAACTTTTGAAATAGGAAAAGAGCCTTTAATCACATTCTTTACCATTTGCAATCATAAAATAGTCTAATATCTTCATTTTTTCAACATACGTAGCTATTACCCTCGAAAACTAAAACTTTTGAAATAGGAAAAGAGCCTTTAATCACATTCTTTACCATATGCAATCAAAAATAGTCTAATATCTTCATTTTTTCAACATACGTACCTATTACCCTCGAAAACTAAAACTTTTGAAATAGGAAAAGAGCCTTTAATCACATTCTTTACCATGTGCAATCATAAAATTGTCTAATATCTTCATTTTTTCAACATACGTAGTAGCTATTACCCTCGAAAACTAAAACTTTTGAAATAGGAAAAGAGCCTTTAATCACATTCTTTACCATTTGCAATAATAAAATAGTCTAATATCTTCATTTTGTCAACATACGGAGCTATTACCCTCAAAAACTAAAACTTTTGAAATAGGAAAAGAGCCTTTAACCACATTCTTTACCATGTACAATCATAAAATAGTCTAATATCTTCATTTTTCAACATACGTAGCTATTATCCTCGAAAACTAAAACTTTTGAAATAGGAAAAAAGCCTTTAATCACATTCTTTACCATGTGCAATCATAAAATTGTCTAATCTCTTCATTTTTTCAACATACGTAGCTATTACCCTCGAAAACTAAAACTTTTGAAATAGGAAATGAGCCTTTAATCACATTCTTTACCATGTGCAATCATAAAATTGTCTAATATCTTCATTTTTTCAACATACGTAGCTATTACCCTCGAAAACTAAAACTTTTGAAATAGGAAAAGAGCCTTTAATCACATTCTTTATCATGTGCAATCATAAAATAGTCTAATATCTTCATTTTTTCAACATACGTAGCTATTACCCTCGAAAACTAAAACTTTTGAAATAGGAAAAGAGCCTTTAATCACATTCTTACCATGTGCAATCATAAAATAGTCTAATATCTTCATTTTTTCTACAGACATAGCTATTACCCTCGAAAACTAAAACTTTTGAAATAGGAAAAGAGCCTTTAATCACATTCTTCACCATTTGCAATCATAAAATAGTCTAATATCTTCATTTTTTCAACATACGTAGCTATTACCCTCGAAAACTAAAACTTTTGAAATAGGAAAAGAGCCTTTAATCATATTCTTTACCATTTGCAATCATAAAATTGTCTAATATCTTCATTTTTTTAACATACGTAGCTATTACCCTCGAAACTAAAACTTTTGAAATAGGAAAAGAGCCTTTAATCACATTCTTTACCATGTGCAATCATAAAATAGTCTAACATCTTCATTTTTTCAACATACGTAGCTCTTACCCCCGAAAACTAAAACTTTTGAAATAGGAAAAGGACCTTTAATCACATTCTTTACGATGTGCAATCATAAAATTGTCTAATATCTTCATTTTTTCAACATACGTAGCTATTACCCTCGAGAACTAAAACTTTTGAAATAGGAAAAGAGCCTTTAATCACATTCTTTACCATGTGCAATCATAAAATCGTCTAATATCTTCATTTTTCAACATATGTAGCTATTACCCTCGAAAACTAAAACTTTTGAAATAGGAAAAGAGCCTTTAATCACATTCTTTACGATGTGCAATCATAAAATTGTCTAATATCTTCATTTTTTTAACATACGTAGCTATTACCCTCGAAAACTAAAACTTTTGACATAGAAAAAGAGCCTTTAATCACATTCTTTATCATTTGCAACCATAAAATAGTCTAATATCTTCATTTTTTCAACATACGTAGCTATTACCCTCGAAAACTAAAACTTTTGAAATAGGAAAAGAGCCTTTAATCACATTCTTTACCATGTGCAATCATAAGATAGTCTAATATCTTCATTTTTTCAAAAGACATAGCTATTACCCTCGAAAACTAAAACTTTTGAAATAGGAAAAGAGCCTTTACTCACATTTTTTACCATTTGCAATCATAAAATAGTCTAATATCTTCATTTTTTCAACATACGTAGCTATTACCCTCGAAAACTAAACTTTTGGAATAGGAAAAGAGCCTTTAATCACATTCTTTACCATGTGCAATCATAAAATAGTCTAATATCTTCATTTTTTCCACAGACCTAGCTATTACCCTCGAAACTAAAACTTTTGAAATAGGAAAAGAGCCTTTAATCACATTCTTTACCATTTGCAATCATAAAATAGTCTAATATCTTCATTTTTTCAACATACGTAGCTATTACCCTCGAAAACTAAAACTTTTGAAATAGAAAAAGAGCCTTTAATCACATTCTTTACCATGTGCAATCATAAAATAGTCTAATATCTTCATTTTTTCCACAGACCTAGCTATTACCCTTGAAAACTATAACTTTTGAAATAGGAAAAGAGCCTTTAATCACATTCTTTACCATTTGCAATCATAAAATAGTCTAATATCTTCATTTTTTCAACATACGTAGCTATTACCCTCGAAAACTAAAACTTTTGAAATAGAAAAAGAGCCTTTAATCACATTCTTTACCATGTGCGATCATAAAATAGTCTAATATCTTCATTTTTTCAACATGCGTAGCTATAACCCTCGAAAACTAAAACTTTTGAAATAGGAAAAGAGCCTTTAATCACATTCTTTACCATGTGCAATCATAAAATAGTCTAATATCTTCATTTTTTCACCATACGTAGCTATTACCTTCGAAAACTAAAACTTTTGAAATAGGAAAAGAGCCTTTAATCACATTCTTTACCATGAGCAATCATAAAATTGTCTAATATCTTCATTTTTTCAACATACGTAGCTATTACCCTCGAAAACTAAAACTTTTGAAATAGGAAAAGAGCCTTTAATCACATTCTTTTCTATGTGCAATCATAAAATTGTCTAATATCTTCATTTTTTCAACATACGTAGCTATTACCCTCGAAAACTAAAACTTTTGACATAGGAAAAGAGCCTTTAATCACATTCTTTACCATTTGCAATCATAAAATAGTCTAATATCTTCATTTTTTTCAACATACGTAGCTATTACCCTGGAAAACTAAACTTTTGAAATAGGAAAAGAGCCTTTAATCACATTCTTTACCATGTGCAATCATAAAATAGTCAAATATCCTCATTTTTTCAACATACATAGCTATTACCCTCGAAAACTAAAACTTTTGAAATAGGAAAAGAGCCTTTAATCACATTCTTTACCATTTGTAATCATAAAATAGTCTAATATCTTCATTTTTTTAACATACTTAGATATTACCCTCGAAAACTAAAACTTTTGAAATAGGATAAGAGCCTTTAATCACATTCTTTACCATGTGCAATCATAAAATAGTCTAACATCTTCATTTATTCCACAGACATAGCTATTACCCTCGAAAACTAATACTTTTGAAATAGGAAAAGAGCCTTTAATCACATTCTTAACTATTTGCAATCATAAAATAGTCTAATATCTTCATTTTTTCAACATACGTAGCCATTACCCTCGAAAACTAAAACTTTTGAAATAGGAAAAGAGCCTTTAATCACATTCTTTACCATTTGCAATAATAAAATAGTCTAATATCGTCATTTTGTCAACATACGGAGCTATTACCCTCAAAAACTAAAACTTTTGAAATAGGAAAAGAGCCTTTAATCACATTCTTTACCATGTACAATCATAAAATAGTCTAATATCTTCATTTTTTCAACATACGTAGCTATTACCCTCGAAAACTAAAACTTTTGAAATAGGAAAAAAGCCTTTAATCACATTCTTCACCATGTGCAATCATAAAATTGTCTAATCTCTTCATTTTTTCAACATATGTAGCTATTACCCTCGAAAACTAAAACTTTTGAAATAGGAAATGAGCCTTTAATCACATTCTTTACCATGTGCAATCATAAAATTGTCTAATATCTTCATTTTTTCAACATACGTAGCTATTACCCTCGAAAACTAAAACTTTTGAAATAGGAAAAGAGCCTTTAATCACATTCTTTATCATGTGCAATCATAAAATAGTCTAATATCTTCATTTTTTCAACATACGTAGCTATTACCCTCGAAAACTAAAACTTTTGAAATAGGAAAAGAGCCTTTAATCACATTCTTTACCATGTGCAATCATAAAATAGTCTAATATCTTCATTTTTTCCACAGACCTAGCTATTACCCTCGAAAACTAAAACTTTTGAAATAGGAAAGAGCCTTTAATAACATTCTTTAAAATTTGCAATCATAAAATAGTCTAATATCTTCATTTTGTCAACATACGTAGCTATTACCCTCGAAAACTAAACTTTTGAAATAGGAAAAGAGCCTTTAATCACATTCTTTACCATGTGCAATCATAAAATAGTCTAATATCTTCATTTTTTCAACATACGTAGCTATTACCCTCGAAAACTAAAACTTTTGAAATAGGAAAAGAGCCTTTAATCACATTCTTTACCATGTTCAATCATAAAATAGTCTAGTATCTTCATTTTTTCAACGTACGTAGCTATTACCCTCGAAAACTAAAACTTTTGAAATAGGAAATGAGCCTTTAATCACATTCTTTACCATGTGCAATCATAAGATAGTCTAATATCTTCATTTTTTCCACAGACATAGCTATTACTCTCGAAAACTAAAACTTTTGAAATAGGAAAAGAGCCTTTAATCACATTCTTTACCATTTGCAATCATAAAATAGTCTAATATCTTCATTTTTTCAACATACGTAGCTATTACCCTCGAAAACTAAAACTTTTGAAATAGGAAAAGAGCCTTTAATCATATTCTTTACGATTTGCAATCATAAAATTGTCTAATATCTTCATTTTTTCAACATACGTAGCTATTACCCTCGAAACTAAACTTTTGAAATAGGAAAAGAGCCTTTAATCACATTCTTTACCATGTGCAATCATAAAATAGTCTAATATCTTCATTTTTTCAACATACGTAGCTCAAACCCCCGAAAACTAAAACTTTTGAAATAGGAAAAGGACCTTTAATCACATTCTTTACGATGTGCAATCATAAAATTGTCTAATATCTTCATTTTTTCAACATACGTAGCTATTACCCTCGAAAACTAAAACTTTTGACATAGAAAAAGAGCCTTTAATCACATTCTTTACCATGTGCAATCATAAAATAGTCTAATATCTTCATTTTTTCAACATACGTAGCTATTACCCTCGAAAACTAAAACTTTTGAAATAGGAAAAGAGCCTTTAATCACATTCTTTACCATGTGCAATCATAAAATAGTCTAATATCTTCATTTTTTCCACAGACATAGCTATTACCCTCGAAAACTAAAACTTTTGAAATAGGAAAAGAGCCTTTAATCACATTCTTTACCATTTGCAATCATAAAATAGTCTAATATCTTCCTTTTTTCAACATACGTAGCTATTACCCTCGAAAACTAAAATTTTTGAAATAGGAAAAGAGCCTTTAATCACATTCTTTACCATTTGCAATCATAAAATTGTCTAATATCTTCATTTTTTTACATACGTAGCTATTACCCTCGAAACTAAAACTTTTGAAATAGGAAAAGAGCCTTTAATCACATTTTTTACGATGTGCAATCATAAAATTGTCTAATAACTTCATTTTTTCAACATACGTAGCTATTACCCTCGAAAACTAAAACTTTTGACATAGAAAAAGAGCCTTTAATCACATTCTTTACCATTTGCAATCATAAAATAGTCTAATATCTTCATTTTTTCAACATACGTAGCTATTACCCTCGAAAACTAAAACTTTTGAAATAGGAAAAGAGCCTTTAATCACATTCTTTACCATTTGCAATCATAAAATAGTCTAATATCTTCATTTTTTCAACATACGTAGCTATTACCCTCGAAAACTAAAACTTTTGAAATAGAAAAAGAGCCTTTAATCACATTCTTTACCATGTGCAATCATAAAATAGTCTAATATCTTCATTTTTTCCACAGACCTAGCTATTACCCTTGAAAACTAAAACTTTTGAAATAGGAAAAGAGCCTTTAATCACATTCTTTACCATTTGCAATCATAAAATAGTCTAATATCTTCATTTTTTCAACATACGTAGCTATTACCCTCGAAAACTAAAACTTTTGAAATAGAAAAAGAGCCTTTAATCACATTCTTTACCATTTGCGATCATAAAATAGTCTAATATCTTCATTTTTTCAACATACGTAGCTATAACCCTCGAAAACTAAAACTTTTGAAATAGGAAAAGAGCCTTTAATCACATTCTTTACCATGTGCAATCATAAAATAGTCTAATATCTTCATTTTTTCAACATACGTAGCTATTACCCTCGAAAACTAAAACTTTTGAAATAGGAAAAGAGCCTTTAATCACATTCTTTACCATGAGAATCATAAAATTGTCTAATATCTTCATTTTTTCAACATACGTAGCTATTACCCTCGAAAACTAAAACTTTTGAAATAGGAAAAGAGCCTTTAATCACATTCTTTTCTATGTGCAATCATAAAATTGTCTAATATCTTCATTTTTTCAACATACGTAGCTATTACCCTCGAAAACTAAAACTTTTGACATAGGAAAAGAGCCTTTAATCACATTCTTTACCATTTGCAATCATAAAATAGTCTAATATCTTCATTTTTTCAACATACGTAGCTATTACCCTGGAAAACCAAAACTTTTGAAATAGGAAAAGAGCCTTTAATCACATTCTTTACCATGTGCAATCATAAAATAGTCAAATATCCTCATTTTTTCAACATACATAGCAATTACCCTAGAAAACTAAAACTTTTGAAATAGGAAAAGAGCCTTTAATCACATTCTTTACCATTTGTAATCATAAAATAGTCTAATATCTTCATTTTTTTAACATACTTAGATATTACCCTCGAAAACTAAAACTTTTGAAATAGGATAAGAGCCTTTAATCACATTCTTTACCATGTGCAATCATAAAATAGTCTAACATCTTCATTTATTCCACAGACATAGCTTTTACCCTCGAAAACTAATACTTTTGAAATAGGAAAAGAGCCTTTAATCACATTCTTAACTATTTGCAATCATAAAATAGTCTAATATCTTCATTTTTTCAACATACGTAGCTATTACCCTCGAAAACTAAAACTTTTGAAATAGGAAAAGAGCCTTTAATCACATTCTTTACCATTTGCAATAATAAAATAGTCTAATATCTTCATTTTGTCAACATACGGAGCTATTACCCTCAAAAACTAAACTTTTGAAATAGGAAAAGAGCCTTTAATCACATTCTTTACCATGTACAATCATAAAATAGTCTAATATCTTCATTTTTTCAACATACGTAGCTATTACCCTCGAAAACTAAAACTTTTGAAATAGGAAAAAAGCCTTTAATCACATTCTTCACCATGTGCAATCATAAAATTGTCTAATCTCTTCATTTTTTCAACATACGTAGCTATTACCCTCGAAAACTAAAACTTTTGAAATAGGAAATGAGCCTTTAATCACATTCTTTACCATGTGCAATCATAAAATTGTCTAATATCTTCATTTTTTCAACACACGTAGCTATTACCCTCGAAAACTAAACTTTTGAAATAGGAAAAGAGCCTTTAATCACATTCTTTATCATGTGCAATCATAAATAGTCTAATATCTTCATTTTTTCAACATACGTAGCTATGACCCTCGAAAACTAAACTTTTGAAATAGGAAAAGAGCCTTTAATCACATTCTTTACCATGTGCAATCATAAAATAGTCTAATAAATTCATTTTTTCCACAGACCTAGCTATTACCCTTGAAAACTAAAACTTTTGAAATAGGAAAAGAGCCTTTAATAACATTCTTTAAAATTTGCAATCATAAAATAGTCTAATATCTTCATTTTGTCAACATACGTAGCTATTACCCTCGAAAACTAAAACTTTTGAAATAGGAAAAGAGCCTTTAATCTCATTCTTTACCATGTTCAATCATAAAATAGTCTAGTATCTTCATTTTTTCAACGTACGTAGCTATTACCCTCGAAAACTAAAATTTTTGAAATAGGAAATGAGCCTTTAATCACATTCTTTACCATGTGCAATCATAAGATAGTCTAATTTCTTCATTTTTTCCACAGACATAGCTATTACTCTCGAAAACTAAAACTTTTGAAATAGGAAAAGAGCCTTTAATCACATTCTTTACCATGTGCAATCATAAAATAGTCTAATATCTTCATTTTTTCAACATACGTAGCTATTACCCTCGAAAACTAAAACTTTTGAAATAGGAAAAGAGCCTTTAATCTCATTCTTTACCATGTTCAATCATAAAATAGTCTAGTATCTTCATTTTTTCAACGTACGTAGCTATTACCCTCGAAAACTAAAATTTTTGAAATAGGAAATGAGCCTTTAATCACATTCTTTACCATGTGCAATCATAAGATAGTCTAATATCTTCATTTTTTCCACAGACATAGCTATTACTCTCGAAAACTAAAACTTTTGAAATAGGAAAAGAGCCTTTAATCACATTCTTTACCATTTGCAATCATAAAATAGTCTAATATCTTCATTTTTTCAACATACGTAGCTATTACCCTCGAAAACTAAAACTTTTGAAATAGGAAAGAGCCTTTAATCATATTCTTTACCATTTGCAATCATAAAATTGTCTAATATCTTCATTTTTTCAACATACGTAGCTATTACCCTCGAAACTAAAACTTTTGAAATAGGAAAAGAGCCTTTAATCACATTCTTTACATGTGCAATCATAAAATAGTCTAATATCTTCATTTTTTCAACATACGTAGCTCTACCCCCGAAAACTAAAACTTTTGAAATAGGAAAAGGACCTTTAATCACATTCTTTACGATGTGCAATCATAAAATTGTCTAATATCTTCGTTTTTTCAACATACGTAGCTATTACCCTCGAAAACTAAAACTTTTGACATAGAAAAAGAGCCTTTAATCACATTCTTTACCATGTGCAATCATAAAATAGTCTAATATCTTCATTTTTCAACATACGTAGCTATTACCCTCGAAAACTAAAACTTTTGAAATAGGAAAAGAGCCTTTAATCACATTCTTTACCATGTGCAATCATAAAATAGTCTAATATCTTCATTTTTTCCACAGACATAGCTATTACCCTCGAAAACTAAAACTTTTGAAATAGGAAAAGAGCCTTTAATCACATTCTTTACCATTTGCAATCATAAAATAGTCTAATATCTTCCTTTTTTCAACATACGTAGCTATTACCCTCGAAAACTAAAACTTTTGAAATAGGAAAAGAGCCTTTAATCACATTCTTTACCATTTGCAATCATAAAATTGTCTAATATCTTCATTTTTTTACATACGTAGCTATTACCCTCGAAACTAAAACTTTTGAAATAGGAAAAGAGCCTTTAATCACATTCTTTACCATGTGCAATCATAAAATTGTCTAATAACTTCATTTTTTGAACATACGTAGCTATTACCCTCGAAAACTAAAACTTTTGACATAGAAAAAGAGCCTTTAATCACATTCTTTACCATTTGCAACCATAAAATAGTCTAATATCTTCATTTTTTCAACATACGTAGCTATTACCCTCGAAAACTAAAACTTTTGAAATAGGAAAAGAGCCTTTAATCACATTCTTTACCATTTGCAATCATAAAATAGTCTAATATCTTCATTTTTTCAACATACGTAGCTATTACCCTCGAAAACTAACTTTTGAAATAGGAAAAGAGCCTTTAATCACATTCTTTACCATGTGCAATCATAAAATAGTCTAATATCTTCATTTTTTCCACAGACCTAGCTATTACCCTCAAAAACTAAAACTTTTGAAATAGGAAAAGAGCCTTTAATCACATTCTTTACCATTTGCAATCATAAAATAGTCTAATATCTTAATTTTTTCAACATACGTAGCTATTACCCTCGAAAACTAAAACTTTTGAAATAGAAAAAGAGCCTTTAATCACATTCTTTACCATGTGCAATCATAAAATAGTCTAATATCTTCATTTTTTCAACATATGTAGCTATTACCCTCGAAAACTAAAACTTTTGAAATAGGAAAAGAGCCTTTAATCACATTCCTTACCATGTGCAATCATAAAATAGTCTAATATCTTCATTTTTTCAACATACGTAGCTATTACCCTCGAAAACTAAAACTTTTGAAATAGGAAAAGAGCCTTTAATCACATTCTTTACCAAGTGCAATCATAAAATTGTCTAATATCTTCATTTTTTCAACATACGTAGCTATTACCCTCGAAAACTAAAACTTTTGACATAGGAAAAGAGCCTTTAAT
This sequence comes from Artemia franciscana, assembly GCF_032884065.1. NCBI lineage: Eukaryota > Metazoa > Arthropoda > Branchiopoda > Anostraca > Artemiidae > Artemia > Artemia franciscana. The sequence goes on from NW_027064829.1 coordinate 13,131, forward strand.
CACAATCTTTACCATGTGCAATCATAAAATAGTCTAATCTCTTCATTTTTTCCACAGACATAGCTATTACCCTCGAAAACTAAAACTTTTGAAATAGTAAAAGAGCCTTTAATCACATTCTTTACCATGTGCAATCATAAAATAGTCTAATATCTTCATTTTTTCAACATACGTAGCTATTACCCTCGAAAACTAAAACTTTTGAAATAGGAAAAGAACCTTTAATCACATTCTTTACCATTTGCAATCATAAAATAGTCTAATATTTTCATTTTTTCAACATACGTAGCTATTACCCTCGAAAACTAAAACTTTTGAAATAGGAAAAGAGCCTTTAATCACATTCTTTACCATGTGCAATCATAAAATAGTCTAATATCTTCATTTTTTCAACATATGTAGCTATTACTCTCGAAAACTAAAACTTTTGAAATAGGAAAAGAGCCTTTAATCACATTCTTTACCATGTGCAATCATAAAATTGTCTAATATCTTCATTTTTCAACTTACGTAGCTATTACCCTCGAAAACTAAAACTTTTGACATCGAAAAAGAGCCTTTAATCACATTATTTACCATTTGCAATCATAAAATAGTCTAATATCTTCATTTTTTCAACATACGTAGCTATTACCCTCGAAAACTAATACTTCTGACATAGGAAAAGAGCCTTTGATCACATTCTTTACCATGTGCAATCATAAAATAGTCTAATATCTTCATTTTTTCAACATACGTAGCTATTACCCTCGAAAACTAAAACTTTTGAAATAGGAAAAGAGCCTTTAATCACATTCTTTACCATGTGCAATCATAAAATTGTCTAATATCTTCATTTTTCAACATATGTAGCTATTACCCTCGAAAACTAAAACTTTTGAAATAGGAAAAGAGCCTTTAATCACATTCTTTACGATGTGCAATCATAAAATTGTCTAATATCTTCATTTTTTCAACATAAGTAGCTATTACCCTCGAAAACTAAAACTTTTGACATAGAAAAAAGAGCCTTTAATCACATTCTTTACCATTTGCAACCATAAAATAGTCTAATATCTTCATTTTTTCAACATACGTAGCTATTACCCTCGAAAACTAAAACTTTTGAAATAGGAAAAGAGCCTTTAATCACATTCTTTACCATGTGCAATCATAAAATAGTCTAATATCTTCATTTTTTCAACAGACATAGCTATTACCCTCGAAAACTAAAACTTTTGAAATAGGAAAAGAGCCTTTACTCACATTCTTTACCATTTGCAATCATAAAATAGTCTAATATCTTCATTTTTTCAACATACGTAGCTATTACCCTCGAAAACTAAACTTTTGGAATAGGAAAAGAGCCTTTAATCACATTCTTTACCATGTGCAATCATAAAATAGTCTAATATCTTCATTTTTTCCACAGACCTAGCTATTACCCTCGAAAACTAAAACTTTTGAAATAGGAAAAGAGCCTTTAATCACATTCTTTACCATGTGCAATCATAAAATTGTCTAATATCTTCATTTTTTCAACATACGTAGCTATTACCCTCGAAAACTAAAACTTTTGACATAGGAAAGAGCCTTTAATCACAATCTTTACCATGTGCAATCATAAAATAGTCTAATATCTTCATTTTTTCCACAGACATAGCTATTACCCTCGAAAACTAAAACTTTTGAAATAGTAAAAGAGCCTTTAATCACATTCTTTACCATGTGCAATCATAAAATAGTCTAATATCTTCATTTTTTCAACATACGTAGCTATTACCCTCGAAAACTAAAACTTTTGAAATAGGAAAAGAACCTTTAATCACATTCTTTACCATTTGCAATCATAAAATAGTCTAATATTTTCATTTTTTCAACATACGTAGCTATTACCCTCGAAAACTAAAACTTTTGAAATAGGAAAAGAGCCTTTAATCACATTCTTTACCATGTGCAATCATAAAATAGTCTAATATCTTCATTTTTTCAACATACGTAGCTATTACCCTCGAAAACTAAAACTTTTGAAATAGGAAAAGAGCCTTTAATCACATTCTTTACCATGTGCAATCATAAAATTGTCTAATATCTTCATTTTTTCAACTTACGTAGCTATTACCCTCGAAAACTAAAACTTTTGACATAGGAAAAGAGCCTTTAATCACATTATTTACCATTTGCAATCATAAAATAGTCTAATATCTTCATTTTTTCAACATACGTAGCTATTACCCTCGAAAACTAAAACTTCTGACATAGGAAAAGAGCCTTTAATCACATTCTTTACCATGTGCAATCATAAAATAGTCTAATATCTTCATTTTTTCAACATACGTAGCTATTACCCTCGAAAACTAAAACTTTTGAAATAGGAAAAGAGCCTTTAATCACATTCTTTACCATGTGCAATCATAAAATTGTCTAATATCTTCATTTTTCAACATATGTAGCTATTACCCTCGAAAACTAAAACTTTTGAAATAGGAAAAGAGCCTTTAATCAAATTCTTTACGATGTGCAATCATAAAATTGTCTAATATCTGCATTTTTTCAACATACGTAGCTATTACCCTCGAAAACTAAAACTTTTGACATAGAAAAAGAGCCTTTAATCACATTCTTTACCATTTGCAACCATAAAATAGTCTAATATCTTCATTTTTTCAACATACGTAGCTATTACCCTCGAAAACTAAAACTTTTGAAATAGGAAAAGAGCCTTTAATCACATTCTTTACCATGTGCAATCATAAAATAGTCTAATATCTTCATTTTTTCAACAGACATAGCTATTACCCTCGAAAACTAAAACTTATGAAATAGGAAAAGAGCCTTTACTCACATTCTTTACCATTTGCAATCATAAAATAGTCTAATATCTTCATTTTTTCAACATACGTAGCTATTACCCTCGAAAACTAAACTTTTGGAATAGGAAAAGAGCCTTTAATCACATTCTTTACCATGTGCAATCATAAAATAGTCTAATATCTTCATTTTTTCCACAGATCTAGCTATTACCCTCGAAAACTAAAACTTTTGAAATAGGAAAAGAGCCTTTAATCACATTCTTTACCATGTGCAATCATAAAATAGTCTAACATCTTCATTTTTTCCACAGACCTAGCTATTACCCTCGAAAACTAAAACTTTTGAAATAGGAAAAGAGCCTTTAATCACATTCTTTATCATGTGCAATCATAAAATAGTCTAATATCTTCATTTTTTCAACATACGTAGCTATTACCCTCGAAAACTAAAACTTTTGAAATAGGAAAAGAGCCTTTAATCACATTCTTTACCATGTGCAATCATAAAATAGTCTAATATCTTCATTTTTTCCACAGACCTAGCTATTACCCTCGAAAACTAAAACTTTTGAAATAGGAAAAGAGCCTTTAATAACATTCTTTAAAATTTGCAATCATAAAATAGTCTAATATCTTCATTTTGTCAACATACGTAGCTATTACCCTCGAAAACTAAAACTTTTGAAATAGGAAAAGAGCCTTTAATCACATTCTTTACCATATGCAATCATAAAATAGTCTAATATCTTCATTTTTTCAACATACGTAGCTATTACCCTCGAAAACTAAAACTTTTGAAATAGGAAAAGAGCCTTTAATCACATTCTTTACCATGTTCAATCATAAAATAGTCTAGTATCTTCATTTTTTCAACGTACGTAGCTATTACCCTCGAAAACTAAAACTTTTGAAATAGGAAATGAGCCTTTAATCACATTCTTTACCATGTGCAATCATAAAATAGTCTAATATCTTCATTTTTTCCACAGACATAGCTATTACCCTCGAAAACTAAAACTTTTGAATAGGAAAAGAGCCTTTAATCACATTCTTTACCATTTGCAATCATAAAATAGTCTAATATCGTCATTTTTTCAACATACGTAGCTATTACCCTCGAAAACTAAAACTTTTGAAATAGAAAAAGAGCCTTTAATCATATTCTTTACCATTTGCAATCATAAAATTGTCTAATATCTTCATTTTTTCAACATACGTAGCTATTACCCTCGAAACTAAAACTTTTGAAATAGGATAAGAGCCTTTAATCACATTCTTTACCATGTGCAATCATAAAATAGTCTAATATCTTCATTTTTTCAACATACGTAGCTCTTACCCCCGAAAACTAAAACTTTTGAAATAGGAAAAGGACCTTTAATCACATTCTTTACGATGTGCAATCATAAAATTGTCTAATATCTTCATTTTTTCAACATACGTAGCTATTACCCTCGAAAACTAAAACTTTTGACATAGAAAAAGAGCCTTTAATCACATTCTTTACCATGTGCAATCATAAAATAGTCTAATATCTTCATTTTTTCAACATACGTAGCTATTACCCTCGAAAACTAAAACTTTTGAAATAGGAAAAGAGCCTTTAATCACATTCTTTACCATGTGCAATCATAAAATAGTCTAATATCTTCATTTTTTCCACAGACATAGCTATTACCCTCGAAAACTAAAACTTTTGAAATAGGAAAAGAGCCTTTAATCACATTCTTTACCATTTGCAATCATAAAATAGTCTAATATCTTCATTTTTTCAACATACGTAGCTATTACCCTCGAAAACTAAAACTTTTGAAATAGGAAAAGAGCCTTTAATCACATTCTTTACCATTTGCAATCATAAAATTGTCTAATATCTTCATTTTTTTACATACGTAGCTATTACCCTCGAAACTAAAACTTTTGAAATAGGAAAAGAGCCTTTAATCACATTCTTTACCATGTGCAATCATAAAATTGTCTAATAACTTCATTTTTTCAACATACGTAGCTATTACCCTCGAAAACTAAAACTTTTGACATAGAAAAAGAGCCTTTAATCACATTCTTTACCATTTGCAACCATAAAATAGTCTAATATCTTCATTTTTTCAACATACGTAGCTATTACCCTCGAAAACTAAAACTTTTGAAATAGGAAAAGAGCCTTTAATCACATTCTTTACCATGTGCAATCATAAAATAGTCTAATATCTTCATTTTTTCAACAGACATAGCTATTACCCTCGAAAACTAAAACTTTTGAAATAGGAAAAGAGCCTTTACTCACATTCTTTACCATTTGCAATCATAAAATAGTCTAATATCTTCATTTTTTCAACATACGTAGCTATTACCCTCGAAAACTAAGCTTTTGGAATAGGAAAAGAGCCTTTAATCACATTCTTTACCATGTGCAATCATAAAATAGTCTAATATCTTCATTTTTTCCACAGACCTAGCTATTACCCTCAAAAACTAAAACTTTTGAAATAGGAAAAGAGCCTTTAATCACATTCTTTACCATTTGCAATCATAAAATAGTCTAATATCTTCATTTTTTCAACATACGTAGCTATTACCCTCGAAAACTAAAACTTTTGAAATAGAAAAAGAGCCTTTAATCACATTCTTTACCATATGCAATCATAAAATAGTCTAATATCTTCATTTTTTCAACATACGTAGCTATTACCCTCGAAAACTAAAACTTTTGAAATAGGAAAAGAGCCTTTAATCACATTCTTTACCATGTGCAATCATAAAATAGTCTAATATCTTCATTTTTTCCACAGACCTAGCTATTACCCTCGAAAACTAAAACTTTTGAAATAGGAAAAGAGCCTTTAATCACATTCTTTACCATGTGCAATCATAAAATAGTCTAATATCTTCATTTTTTCCACAGACCTAGCTATTACCCTCGAAAACTAAAACTTTTGAAATAGGAAAAGAGCCTTTAATCACATTCTTTACCATGTGCAATCATAAAATTGTCTAATATATTCATTTTTTCAACATACGTAGCTATTACCCTCGAAAACTAAAACTTTTGACATAGGAAAAGAGCCTTTAATCACAATCTTTACCATGTGCAATCATAAAATAGTCTAATATCTTCATTTTTTCCACAGACATAGCTATTACCCTCGAAAACTAAAACTTTTGAAATAGTAAAAGAGCCTTTAATCACATTCTTTACCATGTGCAATCATAAAATAGTCTCATTTCTTCATTTTTTCAACATACGTAGCTATTACCCTCGAAAACTAAAACTTTTGAAATAGAAAAAGAACCTTTAATCACATTCTTTACCTTGTGCAATCATAAAATAGTCTAATATTTTCATTTTTTCAACATACGTAGCTATTACCCTCGAAAAATAAAACTTTTGAAATAGGAAAAGAGCCTTTAATCACATTCTTTACCATGTGCAATCATAAAATAGTCTAATATCTTCATTTTTTCAACATACGTAGCTATTACCCTCGAAAACTAAAACTTTTGAAATAGGAAAAGAGCCTTTAATCACATTCTTTACCATGTGCAATCATAAAATTGTCTAATATCTTCATTTTTTCAACTTACGTAGCTATTACCCTCGAAAACTAAAACTTTTGACATAGGAAAAGAGCCTTTAATCACATTATTTACCATTTGCAATCATAAAATAGTCTAATATCTTCATTTTTTCAACATACGTAGCTATTACCCTCGAAAACTAAAACTTCTGACATAGGAAAAGAGCCTTTAATCACATTCTTTACCATGTGCAATCATAAAATAGTCTAATATCTTCATTTTTTCAACATACGTAGCTATTACCCTCGAAAACTAAAACTTTTGAAATAGGAAAAGAGCCTTTAATCACATTCTTTACCATGTGCAATCATAAAATTGTCTAATATCTTCATTTTTCAACATATGTAGCTATTACCCTCGAAAACTAAAACTTTTGAAATAGGAAAAGAGCCTTTAATCAAATTCTTTACGATGTGCAATCATAAAATTGTCTAATATCTTCATTTTTTCAACATACGTAGCTATTACCCTCGAAAACTAAAACTTTTGACATAGAAAAAGAGCCTTTAATCACATTCTTTACCATTTGCAACCATAAAATAGTCTAATATCTTCATTTTTTCAACATACGTAGCTATTACCCTCGAAAACTAAAACTTTTGAAATAGGAAAAGAGCCTTTAATCACATTCTTTACCATATGCAATCATAAAATAGTCTAATATCTTAATTTTTTCAACAGACATAGCTATTACCCTCGAAAACTAAGACTTTTGAAATAGGAAAAGAGCCTTTAATCACATTCTTTACCATTTGCAATCATAAAATAGTCTAATATCTTCATTTTTTCAACATACGTAGCTATTACCCTCGAAAACTAAACTTTTGGAATAGGAAAAGAGCCTTTAATCACATTCTTTACCATGTGCAATCCTAAAATAGTCTAATATCTTCATTTTTTCCACAGACCTAGCTATTACCCTCGAAAACTAAAACTTTTGAAATAGGAAAAGAGCCTTTAATCACATTCTTTACCATGTGCAATCATAAATAGTCTAATATCTTCATTTTTTCCACAGACCTAGCTATTACCCTCGAAAACTAAAACTTTTGAAATAGGAAAAGAGCCTTTAATCACATTCTTTATCATGTGCAATCATAAAATAGTCTAATATCTTCATTTTTTCAACATACGTAGCTATTACCCTCGAAAACTAAAACTTTTGAAATAGGAAAAGAGCCTTTAATCACATTCTTTACCATGTGCAATCATAAAATAGTCTAATATCTTCATTTTTTCCACAGACCTAGCTATTACCCTCGAAAACTAAAACTTTTGAAATAGGAAAAGAGCCTTTAATAACATTCTTTAAAATTTGCAATCATAAAATAGTCTAATATCTTCATTTTGTCAACATACGTAGCTATTACCCTCGAAAACTAAAACTTTTGAAATAGGAAAAGAGCCTTTAATCACATTCTTTACCATGTGCAATCATAAAATAGTCTAATATCTTCATTTTTTCAACATACGTAGCTATTACCCTCGAAAACTAAAACTTTTGAAATAGGAAAAGAGCCTTTAATCACATTCTTTACCATGTTCAATCATAAAATAGTCTAGTATCTTCATTTTTTCAACGTACGTAGCTATTACCCTCGAAAACTAAAACTTTTGAAATAGGAAATGAGCCTTTAATCACATTCTTTACCATGTGCAATCATAAAATAGTCTAATATCTTCATTTTTTCCACAGACATAGCTATTACCCTCGAAAACTAAAACTTTTGAAATAGGAAAAGAGCCTTTAATCACATTCTTTACCATTTGCAATCATAAAATAGTCTAATATCTTCATTTTTTCAACATACGTAGCTATTACCCTCGAAAACTAAAACTTTTGAAATAGAAAAAGAGCCTTTAATCATATTCTTTACCATTTGCAATCATAAAATTGTCTAATATCTTCATTTTTTCAACATACGTAGCTATTACCCTCGAAACTAAAACTTTTGAAATAGGAAAAGAGCCTTTAATCACATTCTTTACCATGTGCAATCATAAAATAGTCTAATATCTTCATTTTTTCAACATACCTAGCTCTTACCCCCGAAAACTAAAACTTTTGAAATAGGAAAAGGACCTTTAATCACATTCTTTACGATGTGCAATCATAAAATTGTCTAATATCTTCATTTTTTCAACATACGTAGCTATTACCCTCGAAAACTAAAACTTTTGACATAGAAAAAGAGCCTTTAATCACATTCTTTACCATGTGCAATCATAAAATAGTCTAATATCTTCATTTTTTCAACATACGTAGCTATTACCCTCGAAAATTAAAACTTTTGAAATAGGAAAAGAGCCTTTAATCACATTCTTTACCATGTGCAATCACAAAATAGTCTAATATCTTCATTTTTTCCACAGACATAGCTATTACCCTCGAAAACTAAAACTTTTGAAATAGGAAAAGAGCCTTTAATCACATTCTTTACCATTTGCAATCATAAAATAGTCTAATATCTTCATTTTTTCAACATACGTAGCTATTACCCTCGAAAACTAAAACTTTTGAAATAGGAAAAGAGCCTTTAATCACATTCTTTACCATTTGCAATCATAAAATTGTCTAATATCTTCATTTTTTTACATACGTAGCTATTACCCTCGAAACTAAAACTTTTGAAATAGGAAAAGAGCCTTTAATCACATTCTTTACCATGTGCAATCATAAAATTGTCTAATAACTTCATTTTTTCAACATACGTAGCTATTACCCTCGAAAACTAAAACTTTTGACATAGAAAAAGAGCCTTTAATCACATTCTTTACCATTTGCAACCATAAAATAGTCTAATATCTTCATTTTTTCAACATACGTAGCTATTACCCTCGAAAACTAAAACTTTTGAAATAGGAAAAGAGCCTTTAATCACATTCTTTACCATGTGCAATCATAAAATAGTCTAATATCTTCATTTTTTCAACAGACATAGCTATTACCCTCGAAAACTAAAACTTTTGAAATAGAAAAAGAGCCTTTAATCACATTCTTTACCATTTGCAATCATAAAATAGTCTAATATCTTCATTTTTTCAACATACGTAGCTATTACCCTCGAAAACTAAACTTTTGGAATAGGAAAAGAGCCTTTAATCACATTCTTTACCATGTGCAATCATAAAATAGTCTAATATCTTCATTTTTTCCACAGACCTAGCTATTACCCTCAAAAACTAAAACTTTTGAAATAGGAAAAGAGACTTTAATCACATTCTTTACCATTTGCAATCATAAAATAGTCTAATATCTTCATTTTTTCAACATACGTAGCTATTACCCTCGAAAACTAAAACTTTTGAAATAGAAAAAGAGCCTTTAATCACATTCTTTACCATATGCAATCATAAAATAGTCTAATATCTTCATTTTTTCAACATACGTAGCTATTACCCTCGAAAACTAAAACTTTTGAAATAGGAAAAGAGCCTTTAATCACATTCTTTACCATGTGCAATCATAAAATAGTCTAATATCTTCATTTTTTCAACATACTTAGCTATTACCCTCGAAAACTAAAACTTTTTAAATAGGAAAAGAGCCTTTAATCACATTCTTTACCATATGCAATCATAAAATTGTCTAATATCTTCATTTTTTCAACATACGTAGCTATTACCCTCGAAAACTAAAACTTTTGACATAGGAAAAGAGCCTTTAATCACAATCTTTACCATGTGCAATCATAAAATAGTCTAATATCTTCATTTTTTCCACAGACATAGCTATTACCCTCGAAAACTAAAACTTTTGAAATAGTAAAAGAGCCTTTAATCACATTCTTTACCATGTGCAATCATAAAATAGTCTAATATCTTCATTTTTTCAACATACGTAGCTATTACCCTCGAAAACTAAAACTTTTGAAATAGGAAAAGAACCTTTAATCACATTCTTTACCATTTGCAATCATAAAATAGTCTAATATTTTCATTTTTTCAACATACGTAGCTATTACCCTCGAAAACTAAAACTTTTGAAATAGGAAAAGAGCCTTTAATCACATTCTTTACCATGTGCAATCATAAAATATTCTAATATCTTCATTTTTTCAACATACGTAGCTATTACTCTCGAAAACTAAAACTTTTGAAATAGGAAAAGAGCCTTTAATCACATTCTTTACCATGTGCAATCATAAAATTGTCTAATATCTTCATTTTTTCAACTTACGTAGCTATTACCCTCGAAAACTAAAACTTTTGACATAGGAAAAGAGCCTTTAATCACATTATTTACCATTTGCAATCATAAATAGTCTAATATCTTCATTTGTTCAACATACGTAGCTATTACCCTCGAAAACTAAAACTTCTGACATAGGGAAAGAGCCTTTAATCACATTCTTTACCATGTGCAATCATAAAATAGTCTAATATCTTCATTTTTTCAACATACGTAGCTATTACCCTCGAAAACTAAAACTTTTGAAATAGGAAAAGAGCCTTTAATTACATTCTTTACCATGTGCAATCATAAAATTGTCTAATATCTTCATTTTTCAACATATGTAGCTATTACCCTCGAAAACTAAAACTTTTGAAATAGGAAAAGAGCCTTTAATCACATTCCTTACGATGTGCAATCATAAAATTGTCTAATATCTTCATTTTTTCAACATACGTAGCTATTACCCTCGAAAACTAAAACTTTTGACATAGAAAAAGAGCCTTTAATCACATTCTTTACCTTTTGCAACCATAAAATAGTCTAATATCTTCATTTTTTCAACATACGTAGCTATTACCCTCGAAAACTAAAACTTTTGAAATAGGAAAAGAGCCTTTAATCACATTCTTTACCATGTGCAATCATAA
>NW_027064830.1:0-24279 GCF_032884065.1 Artemia franciscana
GTCTGATCTCTTGCAGATCAGACTATTTTATGATTGCAAATGGTAAAGAATGTGACTAAAGGCTCTTTTCCTATGTCAAAAGTTTTAGTTTTCGAGGGTAATAGCTACGTATGTTAAAAAAATGAAGATATTAGACTATTTTATGATTGCAAATGGTGTTTCTCTTTTCCTGTTTCAAAAGTTTTAGTTTTCGAGGGTAATAGCTACGTATGTTGAAAAAATGAAGATATTAGACTATTTTATGATTGCAAATTGTAAAGAATGTGATTAAAGGCTCTTTTCCTATTTCAAAAGTTATAGTTTTCGAGGGTAAGAGCTACGTATGTTGAAAAAATGAAGATATGAGACTATTTTATGATTAAAGAATGTGCTTAAAGGCTCTTTTCCTATGTCAAAAGTTTTAGTTTTCGAGGGTAATAGCTAATTCTGTGGAAAAAATGAGGATATTAGACTATTTTATGATTTCACATGGTAAAGAATGTGCTTAAAGGCTCTTTTCCTATGTCAAAAGTTTTAGTTTTTGAGGGTAATAGCTATGTCTATGGAAAAAATGAAGATATTAGACTATTTTATGATTGCAAATGGTAAAGAATGTGATTAAAGGCTCTTTTCCTATTTCAAAAGTTTTAGTTTTCGGGATTAAGAGCTTTGTCTGTGGAAAAAATGAAGATATTAGACAATTTTATGATTGCACATGGTAAAGAATGTGATTAAAGGCTCTTTTCCTATTTCAAAAGTTTTAGTTTTCGAGGGCAATAGCTACGTATGTTGAAAAAATGAAGATATTAGACTATTTTATGATTGCAAATGGTAAAAAATGTGATTAAAGGCTCTTTTCCTATGTCGAAAGTTTTGGTTTTCGAGGGTAATAGCTATGTCTGTGGAAAAAATGAAGATATTACACTATTTTATTATTGCAAATGATAAAGAATGTGATTAAAGGCTCTTTTCCTATGTCAAAAGTTTTAGTTTTCGAGGGTAATAGCTACGTATGTTGAAAAAATGAAGATATTAGACTATTTTATGATTAAAGAATGTGCTTAAAGGCTCTTTTCCTATGTCAAAAGTTTTAGTTTTCGAGGGTAATAGCTACGTATGTTGAAAAAATGAAGATATTAGACTATTTTATGATTGCACATGGTAAAGAATGTGCTTAAAGGCTCTTTTCCTATGTCAAAAGTTTTAGTTTTCGAGCGTAATAGCTATGTCTGTGGAAAAAATGAAGATATTAGACTATTTTATGATTTCAAATGGTAAAGAATGTGATTAAAAGCTCTTTTCCTATTTCAAAAGTTTTGGTTTTCGAGGGTAATAGCTACGTATGTTGAAAAAATGAAGATATTAGACTATTTTATGATTGCAAATGCTAAAGAATGTGATTAAAGGCTCTTTTCCTATGTCAAAAGTTTTAGTTTTCGAGGGTAATAGCTACGTATGTTGAAAAAATGAAGATATTAGACTATTTTATGATTACAAATGGTAAAGTATGTGATTAAAGGCTCTTTTCCTATGTCAAAAGTTTTAGTTTTTCGAGGGTAATAGCTACGTATGTTGAAAAAATGAAGGTATTAGACTATTTTATGATTGCAAATGGTAAAGAATGTGATTAAAGGCTCTTTTCCTATTTCAAAAGTTTTAGTTTTCGGGGGTAAGAGCCTTGTCTGTGGAAAAAATGAAGATATTAGACTATTTTATGATTGCAAATGGTAAAGAATGTGATTAAAGGCTCTTTTCCTATGTCAAAAGTTTTGGTTTTCGAGGGTAATAGCTACGTATGTTGAAAAAATGAAGATATTAGACTATTTTATGATTGCAAATGCTAAAGAATGTGATTAAAGGCTCTTTTCCTATGTCAAAAGTTTTAGTTTTCGAGGGTAATAGCTACGTATGTTGAAAAAATGAAGATATTAGACTATTTTATGATTACAAATGGTAAAGTATGTGATTAAAGGCTCTTTTCCTATGTCAAAAGTTTTAGTTTTTCGAGGGTAATAGCTACGTATGTTGAAAAAATGAAGATATTAGACTATTTTATGATTGCAAATGGTAAAGAATGTGATTAAAGGCTCTTTTCCTATTTCAAAAGTTTTAGTTTTCGAGGGTAATAGCTACGTATGTTGAAAAAATGAAGATATTAGACTATTTTATGATTGCAAATGGTAAAGAATGCGATTAAAGGCTCTTTTCCTATTTCAAAAGTTTTAGTTTTCGAGGGTAATAGCTACGTATGTTGAAAAAAAGAAGATATTAGACTATTTTATGATTGCACATGGTAAAGAATGTCAATTACATGGTAAAGAATGGCAATTACAGGCACTTGCCTGTAATTGCTGGATAAAATTACGTTTTGACTCGATAGGACTCGATTTGACTTGAAATAGGAAAAGAGCCTTTAATCACATTCTTTACCATTTGCAATCATAAAATAGTCTAATATCTTCATTTTTTCAACATACCTAGCTATTACTCTCGAAAACTAAAACTTTTGAAATAGGAAAAGAGCCTTTAATCACATTCTTTACCATTTGCAATCATAAAATAGTCTAATATCTTCATTTTTTCATCATACGTAGCTATTACCCTCGAAAACTAAGCCTTTAATCACATATTTTACCATTTTTAATCATAAAATAGTCTAATATCTTCATTTTTTCAACATATGTAGCTATTACCCTCGAAAACTAAAACTTTTGAAATAGGAAAAGAGCCTTTAATCACATTCTTTACCATGTGCAATCATAAAATTGTCTAATATCTTCATTTTTTTAACATAGGTAGCTATTACCCTCTAAAACTAAAACTTTTGAAATAGGAAAAGAGCTTTTAATCACATTCTTTACCATGTGCAATCATAAAATTGTCTAATATCTTCATTTTTTCCATAGACAAAGCTCTTACCCTCGAAAACTAAAACTTTTAAATAGGAAAAGAGCCTTTAATCACATTCTTTACCATTTGCAATCATAAAATTGTCTAATATCTTCATTTTTTTCAACATACGTAGCTATTACCCTCAAAAACTAAAACTTTTGACATAGGAAAAGAGCCTTTAATTACATTCTTTACCATTTGCAATCATAAGATAATCTAATATCTTCATTTCTTCAACATACGTAGATTACCCTCGAAAAGTAAAACTTTTGAAATAGGAAAAGAGCCTTTAATCACATTCTTTACCATTTGCAATCATAAAATAGTCTAATATCTTCATTTTTTCAACATACGTAGCTATTACCCTCGAAAACTAAAACTTTTGAAATAGGAAAACAGCCTTTAATCACATTCTTTACCATTTGCAATCATAAACTAGTCTAATATCTTCATTTTTTCAACATACGTAGCTATTACCCTCGAAAACTAAAACTTTTGACATAGGAAAAGAGCCTTTAATCACATATTTTACCATTTTTAATCATAAAATAGTCTAATATCTTCATTTTTTCAACATATGTAGCTATTACCCTCGAAAACTAAAACTTTTGAAATAGGAAAAGAGCCTTTAATCACATTCTTTACCATGTGCAATCATAAAATTGTCTAATATCTTCATTTTTTTAACATAGGTAGCTATTACCCTCGAAAACTAAAACTTTTGAAATAGGAAAAGAGCCTTTAATCACATTCTTTACCATGTGCAATCATAAAATAGTCTAATATCTTCATTTTTTCAACATACTTAGCTCTTACCGCAGAAAATTAAACTTTTGAAATAGGAAAAGAGCCTTTAATCACATTCTTTACCATTTGCAATCATATAATAGTCTAATATCTTCATTTTTTCCACAGAAAAAGCTATTACCCTCGAAAACTAAAAGTTTTGAAATAGGAAAAGAGTGCAATATTTCAAAAGTTTCAAAAGTAAGTTTGAAACTTTTTTTCAACATACGTAGCTATTACCCTCGAAAACTAAAACTTTTGAAATAGGAAAAGAGCCTTTAATCACATTCTTTACCACGTGCAATCATAAAATAGTCTAATATCTTCATTTTTTCTACATACGTAGCTATTACCCTCGAAAACTAAAATAACAATCATAAAATAGTCTAATATATTCATTTTTTCCACAGACAAAGCTATTACCCTCGAAAACTAAAACTTTTGAAATAGGAAAAGAGCCTTTAATCACATTCTTTACCATTTGCAATCATAAAATAGTCTAATATCTTCATTTTTTCCACAGACAAAGCTATAACCCTCGAAACTAAAACTTTTGAAATAGGAAAAGAGCCTTAAATCACATTCTTTACCATTTGCAATCATAAATTAGTCTAATATCTTCATTTTTTCAACATACGTAGCTATTACCCTCGAAAACTAAAACTTTTGACATAGGAAAAGAGCCTTTAATCACATTCTTTACCATTTGCAATCATAAAATAGTCTAATATCTTCATTTTTTAACATACGTAGCTATTACCCTCGAAAACTAAAACTTTTGAAATAGGAAAAGAGCCTTTAATCACATTCTTTACCATTTGCAATCATAAAATAGTCTAATATCTTCATTTTTTCAACAAGCCTCTTTCAAAGGCTCTTTTCCTATTTCAAAAGTTTTAGTTTTCGAGGGTAATAGCTTTTTCTGTGGAAAAAATGAAGATATTAGACTATTTTATGATTGCAAATGGTAAAGAATGTGATTAAAGGCTCTTTTACTATTTCAAAAGTTTTAGTTTTCGAGGGTAATAGCTACGTATGTTGAAAAAATGAAGATATTAGACTATTTTATGATTGCAAATGGTAAAGAATGTGATTAAAGGCTCTTTTTCTATTTCAAAAGTTTTAGTTTTCGAGGGTAATAGCTTTGTCTGTGGAAAAAATGAATATATTAGACTATTTTATGATTGTAAATAGTAAAGAATGTAATTAAAGGTTCTTTTCTTCTTTCAAAAGTTTTAGTTTTCGAGGGTAATAGCTACGTATGTTGAAAAAATGAAGATATTAGACTATTTTATGATTGCAAATCGTAAAGAATGTGATTAAAGGCTCTTTTCCCATGTCAAAAGTTTTAGTTTTCGAGGGTAATAGCTTTGTCTGCGGAAAAAATGAAGATATTAGACTATTCCATGATTGCAAATGGTAAAGAATGTGATTAAAGGCTCTTTTAACATTTCAAAAGTTTTAGTTTTCGAGGAAAATAGCTACGTATGTTGAAAAAATGAAGATATTAGACTATTTTATGATTACAAATGGTAAAGAATGTGATTAAAGGCTCTTTTCCTATTTCAAAAGTTTTAGTTTGCGAGGGTAGTAGCTAGGTCTGTTGAAAAAATATAGATATTAGACTATTTTATGATTGTACATGGTAAAGAATGTGATTAAAGGCTCTTTTCCTATTTCAAAAGTTTTAGTTTTCGAGGGTAATAGCTACGTATGTTGAAAAAATGAAGATATTAGACTATTTTATGATTGCAAATCGTAAAGAATGTGATTAAAGGCTCTTTTCCTATTTCAAAAGTTTTAGTTTTCGACGGTAATAGCTACGTATGTTGAAAAAATGAAGATATTAGACAATTTTATGATTGCAAATGGCAAAGAATGTTATTAAAGGCTCTTTTCTTATTTCAAAAGTTTTAGTTTTCGAGGGTAATAGGTACTTATTTTGAAAAATGAAGATATTAGACTATTTTAAGATTGCAAATGGTAAAGAATGTGATTAAAGGCTCTTTTCCTATTCCAAAAGTTTTAGTTTTCGAGAGTAATAGCTACGTATGTTGAGAAAATGAAGATATTAGACTATTTTATGATTGCAAATGGTAAAGAATGTGATTAAAGGCTCTTTTCCTATGTCAAAAGTTTTAGTTTTCGAGGGTAATAGCTTTGTCTGTGGAAAAAATGAAGATATTAGACTATTCTATGATTGCAAATGGTAAAGAGTGTGATTAAAGGCTCTTTTCCTATTTCAAAAGTTTTAGTTTTCGAGGGTAATAGCTACGTATGTTGAAAAATGAAGATATTAGACTATTTTATGATTGCAAATGGTAAAGAATGTGATAAAAGCTCTTTTCCTATGTCAAAAGTTTTAGTTTTCGAGGGCAATAGCTACGTATGTTGAAAAAATGAAGATATTAGACTATTTTATGATTGCAGATGGTAAAGAATGTGATTAAAGGCTCTTTCCCTATTTCAAAAGTTTTAGTTTTCGAGGGTAATAGCTTTGTATGTGGAAAAAATGAAGATATTAGACTATTTTATGATTGCAAATGGTAAAGAATGTGATTAAAGGCTCTTCTACTATTTCAAAAGTTTTAGTTTTCGAGGGTAATAGCTACGTATGTTGAAAAAATGAAGATATTAGACTATTTTATGATTGCAAATGGTAAAGAATCTGATTAAAGGCTCTTTTCCTATTTCAAAAGTTTTAGTTTTCGAGGGTAATAGCTTTGTCTGTGGAAAAAATGAATATATTAGACTATTTTATGATTGTAAATAGTAAAGAATGTGATTAAAGGTTCTTTTCTTCTTTCAAAAGTTTTAGTTTTCGAGGGTAATAGCTACGTATGTTGAAAAAATGAAGATATTAGACAATTTTATGATTGCAAATGGTAAAGAATTTGAGTAAAGGCTCTTTTCTTATTTCAAAAGTTTTAGTTTTCGAGGGTAATAGCTACTTATTTTGAAAAAATGAAGATATTAGACTATTTTATGATTGCAAATGGTAAAGAATGTGATTAAAGGCTCTTTTCCTATGTCAAAAGTTTTAGTTTTCGAGGGTAATAGCTTTGTCTGTGGAAAAAATGAAGATATTAGACTATTCTATGATTGCAAATGGTAAAGAGTGTGATTAAAGGCTCTTTTCCTATTTCAAAAGTTTTATTTTTCGAGGGTAATAGCTAGGTCTGTGGAAAAAATGAAGATATTAGACTATTTTATGATTGCACATGGTAAAGAATGTGATTAAAGGCTCTTTTCCTATTTCAAAAGTTTTAGTTTTCGAGGGTAATAGCTACGTATTTTGAAAAAATGAAGATATTAGACTATTTTAGGATTGCAAATGGTAAAGAATGTGATTAAAGGCTCTTTTCCTATTTCAAAACTTTTAGTTTTCGAGGGTAATAGCTACGTATGTTGAAAAATGAAGATATTAGACTATTTTATGATTGCAAATGGTAAAGAATGTGATAAAAGCTCTTTTCCTATGTCAAAAGTTTTAGTTTTCGAGGGTAATAGCTACGTATGTTGAAAAAATGAAGATATTAGACTATTTTATGATTGCAGATGGTAAAGAATGTGATTAAAGGCTCTTTCCCTATTTCAAAAGTTTTAGTTTTCGAGGGTAATAGCTTTGTCTGTGGAAAAAATGAAGATATTAGACTATTTTGTGATTGCAAATGGTAAAGAATGTGATTAACGGCTCTTTTGCTATTTCAAAAGTTTTAGTTTTCGAGGGTAATAGCTACTTATGTTGAAAAAATGAATATATTAGACTATTTTATGATTGTAAATAGTGAAGAATGTGATTAAAGGCTCTTTTCCTCTTTCAAAAGTTTTAGTTTTCGAGGGTAATAGCTACGTATGTTGAAAAAATAAAGATATTAGACTATTTTATGATTGCAAATGGTAAAGAATTTGACTAAAGGCTTATTTCCTATTTCAAAAGTTTTAGTTTTCGAGGGTAATAGCTAGGTCTGTGGAAAAAATGAAAATATTAGACTATTTTAGGATTGCACATGGTAAAGAATGTGATTAAAGGCTCTTTTCCTATTTCAAAAGTTTTAGTTTATGAGGGTAATAGCTTTGTCTGTTGTAAAAATGAAGATATTAGACAATTTTATGATTGCACATGGTAAAGAATGTGATTTAAGGCTCTTTTCCTATTTCAAAAGTTTTAGTTTTCGAGGGTAATAGCTACGTATGTTGAAAAAATGAAGATATTAGACAATTTTATGATTGCAAATGGTAAAGAATGTGATTAAAGGCTCTTTTCCTATGTCAAAAGTTTTAGTTTTCGAGGGTAATAGCTACGAATGTTGAAAAAATGAAGATATTAGACTATATTTATGATTGCATTAGACTATTTTATGGTCGTCATTTGTGTCCCGGTGTCCCGGTCTGTAATTTCTCTTCGAACAATCCCTGTGTCCCGGTCGTCATTTATATATCTTCCCTGTGCCCCCGTCCTCCCCTTTGTAGTTGTGTCACTGTGTCCCGGTCGTCATTTATATTCCCTGTGTCCCGGTGTCCCAGTCTGTAATTTCTCTTTGAGGTTCCCGGTCGTGATTTATATTCCCTTCATCCCGGTGTCCCGGTCGTCCTTTGTGTCCCGGTCTGTAATTTCATCAATTGACAAACATGACGTCAGTCGACAAACAATTTCATGACGCATACTGCTAAATCCTTACAATGACGTCAGTCGACAAACCTGACGTCACTCGACAGACACACAGACAAATTTTTTTATATATATAGATATATAGCTGTTGGGGGGTCTCGGGGGGGGGGGTTCTCGCCCCCAAAGCCCCCCGCGCGCGTAAGTCGTTACACGCCATATTAGTTACCTGCCATTGTAGTTGTGTCCCTGTGTTCCACCTCTGAATTGAGATAGATATAAATATATATATTTTTTTAACTACATAAAACTTGCGAATATACAACATTCTTCGCTGTCCAATTTAACTACGTAAAACTTACGAATATACGACATTCTTCTATGTCCCATTGTTTGTGCATATAAATAGATTGTTAGGTTTACCGACTCTTGAACATGCAACATAAAATTGTCCATGGGAAAAGCAATCCGTATTCAGATCTATACCTGATTATTCTAATGATTGCCCTTTAGCTTTGTTGATGCTGATTGCTAATCAAACATTCCCTGTGTCCCCGTCGTCATTTATATATCCCCCTGTGCCACCCGGCACCCCCCTTGTAGTTGTGTCCCTGTGTCCTGGTCGTCATTTATATTCCCAGTATTCCGGTCGTCATTTGTGTCCCGGTGTCCCAGTCTGTACTGACAGCAAAGAATGTTGTATATTCGCAAGTATTAGGTAGTTAAAAACAAGTATATATATATATATATATATATATATATATATATATATATATATATATATATATATATATATATATATATCATGAAAAGAGAAATCACCAATGCAACAGCACACAAAAAAAAACATGGAAGAGACAGAAGGAGAAAACAAAACTGTTTTCCTAAGTTAGTGACTAATATAGACCAGCTCTTGAAAACGGCCTTAACCCTACTCATCCATACAATCACATAGGTCAAACAGCATAGCCATACACAATCAACCATAAAGAATAATCCATGGACAGGCAGTCATGTCGTCAATAAGTATAAGTCGTCATTTACCAAACAATACAAACAATAAAGACAAATAATTCAGAGGCAACAACCCGAAACAAGGGTTCATCAGGAGAATACACTTTCCTATAGGGTTTCGCCACATTAAATTCTCTACCCAGCCAAGTATTGTGGCTACCAAAAAATATTCATGGCATCCACTTTTTTCTTGTACGAGATTAAATAAAAATTTAAACTTATTATTAAGCAACATTAAAACTTAAAACAAACAGAAATTACTCCGTGTATGAATGGGGCTTTTCCTCCTCAGCGCCTCGCTCTTTTCGCTAAAGTTTGACTCTTTCTCTTAACTCTATTTTTAAAACAGTAAGAAACATTAGCGTAAAGAGCCTGGCGTTGAGGAGGAAAAGCCCTTTTCATATAAGGAGTAATTTTTGTTTGTTTTAAGTTTTAATGTTGCTCTGGCGCTGTGGGCTTGGCAGACTTTACAGCTAGAAAGTGTCTAAAAGATTTGGTGGCCTTTAAAAAGGCCATTTGGTAGGGGGAAAGTTCAGGGGGACCATTAACCACCCAGGCCATACAATGTACGACCTTGACTCTACAGAGCGTAGACTACATCCATTGCAGTTACTGTCTTTCTCTTTCCATGTTCTCTGTAGGTGACAGCGTCACGAATAACATATTCGAAAAAAAGTTTAAGAACACGTCTGGTTTCCTCGTAAATTAGGCCAGATATACGTTTTACACCACTGCGGCAAGCCAGTCTTCTGATAGCTGGATTTGTGATACCATGGATAGTGTCACGAAGAAATTTGCGATGACGTTTTGCGCCATGTTTTCCAAGCCCCTTATCTCTTCCTGTCATATTAAATTCGGTGGAGTCGTCAACAGCTGTAAAGTTTTTGTCAAACTAAGAAATTTCCTTCAAAGCCCTCTCAATTTATACTATTAAAGTCTTTTCCGTCAAAATGTGACTCTGTCGCGCGGCTGGTGCTCCGTATAAATATAGCCACTAGGTATTGATTCATTTCATTTATTCGTTCTTTTAAATAGAGGCAAACTATCAACATGGCTAGGCCAAACAAACTACAACAAAATCAACGGGCGGAAAGGCACCTAGAAAGCAGCTTGCGACCAAGGCAGCACGTAAGTCGGCTCCTGCTACCGAAAAACTTCGGTCTCCATTGTGGTTCTTATGATTAGCTCCGTGCGAAAAGCTCTAATTTCAAAGTATTTTATATAAAGATTTTGATAATCCGACTGAAACTTTCAATTCTGAAGTAGCTACAATAACAGTAAAATTATTACTTGTTTCTTGTCCGAGATTAAATAAAAATTCTTGAGATCTTGGTCTTTGCGACCAAGGCAGCACTTAAGTCGGCTCCTGCTACCGGACGGGTGAAAAAACCACACAGATACAGGCCCGGAACCTTAGCCCTGAGAGAAATTCGTCGCTATCAATAGAGTACCGAACTCTTAATAAGGAAATTGCCCTTTCAGAGACTTGTGCGAGAGATTGCCCAGGATTTCAAAACTTACTTGAGGTTCCAGAGTTTGGCTGTGAAGTCCTTACAAGAAGCCAGCGAGGTGTATTTAGTTGGAATTTTTGAGGATAACAACTTGTGTACCATTCACGCCAAAAGGGAAAATTGATCTGACTAATTTGTCTGCGCCAAAAATTTGTGTGTTTGAAAGAGCTTTTTAGGGCTTAATATAAAGCCATTCAAAAATAAATCACAAGAGATCAGGAACCACATCAAATAAAAAAAAAACTTAATCAGTTGATCCAATCTATTGTATTTTGGGAATTATTGGGGACCCCAACTTGACAAGGAATTTTCTTATCAGGAGTTGTCTACTTTCAAAATTGTGTTCACAGACTAGTGCACACTATACACAGTTGACGGGTCTTGCGAAGTGTACCTTATGTGTTACAAAGAAATATGGTGTCGTAAACAAAAGGTCTTTATCCTTTTCGCCACTGTAAAATGAGTTGATTCCAAAATATAGAAATTTCGCAGATTATTAATAATGATGTTTCTTGACAGTAATTATAGTAATAAACATGACTTGTAATAGAGATTTCATGAATTAATAAAATTTCATATAAAGTATATCTAATAACACATATGAGGAAATAGCCTACCTAAATAGTAGGTACTGTATCAAATAAAAAAAAATAAAAAAAAAACTTAATCAGTTGATCCAACCTATATATAACTGATATCAAGCGTTGCTTTAATCGTTAACACTTCAAAGTCCAAAGAAGACACTGGCATATCCAGGGTGGAGGACTTCACACCCGACCACAAATTTTCCGTTTTTCACTCTTTTATAAGTAAATTGCAAATGGTAAAGAATGTGATTAAAGGCTCTTTTCCTATTTCAAAAGTTCTAGTTTTCGAGGGTAATAGGTACGTATGTTGAAAAAATTAAGATATTAGACTATTTTATGATTGCACATGGTAAAGAATGTGATTAAAGGCCTTTTCCTATTTCAAAAGTATTAGTTTTCGAGGGTAATAGCTACGTTTGTTGAAAAATGAAGATATTAGACTATTTTATGATTCCAAATGGTAAAGAATGTGATTAAAGGCTCTTTTCCTATTTCAAAAGTTTTAGTTTTCGAGGGTAATAGCTACGTATGTTGAAAAAATGAAGATATTAGACTATTTTATGATTGCAAATGGTAAAGAATGTGATTAAAGGCTCTTTTCCTGTTTCAAAAGTTTTAGTTTTCGAGGGTAATAGCTACGTATGTTGAAAAAATGAAGATATTAGACTATTTTATGATTGCAAATGGTAAAGAATGTGATTAAAGGCTCTTTTCCTATTTCAAAAGTTTTAGTTTTCGAGGGTAAGAGCTACGTATGTTGAAAAAATGAATATATTAGACTATTTTATGATTAAAGAATGTGCTTAAAGGCTCTTTTCCTATGTCAAAAGTTTTAGTTTTCGAGGGTAATAGCTAAGTCTGTGGAAAAAATGAAGATATTAGACTATTTTATGATTGCACATGGTAAAGAATGTGCTTAAAGGCTCTTTTCCTATGTCAAAAGTTTTAGTTTTCGAGGGTAATAGCTATGTCTATGGAAAAAATGAAGATATTAGACTATTTTATGATTGCAAATGGTAAAGAATGTGATTAAAGGCTCTTTTCCTATTTCAAAAGTTTTAGTTTTCGGGAGTAAGAGCTTTGTCTGTGGAAAAAATGAAGATATTAGACAATTTTATGATTGCACATGGTAAAGAATGTGATTAAAGGCTCTTTTCCTATTTCAAAAGTTTTAGTTTTCGAGGGTAATAGCTACGTATGTTGAAAAAATGAAGATATTAGACTATTTTATGATTGCAAATGGTAAAAATGTGATTAAAGGCTCTTTTCCTATGTCAAAAGTTTTAGTTTTCGATGGTAATAGCTATGTCTGTGGAAAAAATGAAGATATTAGACTATTTTATGATTGCAAATGGTAAATAATGTGATTAAAGGCTCTTTTCCTCTGTCAAAAGTTTTTATTTTCGAGGGTAATAGCTACGTATGTTGAAAAAATGAAGATATTAGACTATTTTATGATTAAAGAATGTGCTTAAAGGCTCTTTTCCTATGTCAAAAGTTTTAGTTTTCGAGGGTAATAGCTACGTATGTTGAAAAAATGAAGATATTAGACTATTTTATGATTGCACATGGTAAAGAATGTGCTTAAAGGCTCTTTTCCTATGTCAAAAGTTTTAGTTTTCGAGGGTAATAGCTACGTATGTTGAAAAAATGAAGATATTAGACTATTTTATGATTGCAAATGGTAAAGAATGTGATTAAAGGCTCTTTTCCTATTTCAAAAGTTTTAGTTTTCGAGGGTAATAGCTACGTATGTTGAAAAAATGAAGATATTAGACAATTTTATGATTGCAAATGGTAAAGAATGTGATTAATGGCTCTTTTCCTATTTCAAAAGTTTTAGTTTTCGAGGGTAATAGCTACGTATGTTGAAAAAATGAAGATATTAGACTATTTTATGATTGCACATGGTTAAGAATGTCAATTACATGGTAAAGAATGGCAATTACAGGCACTTGCCTGTAATTGCTGGATAAAATTACGTTTTGACTCGATAGGACTCGATTTGACTTGAAATAGGAAAAGAGCCTTTAATCACATTCTTTAATCATAAATAGTCTAATATATTCATTTTTTCAACATACGTAGCTCTTACCCTCGAAAACTAAAACTTTTGACATAGGAAAAGAGCCTTTAAGCACATTCTTTAATCATAAAATAGTCTAATATATTCATTTTTTCAACATACGTAGCTCTTACCCTCGAAAACTAAAACTTTTGAAATAGGAAAAGAGCCTTTAATCACATTCTTTACCATTTGCAATCATAAAATAGTCTAATATCTTCATTTTTTCAACATACGCAGGAAAAGAGCCTTTAATCACATTCTTTACCATTTGCAATCATAAAATATTCTAATATCTTCATTTTTTCAACATACGTAGCTATTACCCTCGAAAACTAAAACTTTTGACATAGGAAAAGAGCCTTTAATCACATTCTTTCCATTTGCAATCATAAAATAGTCTAATATCTTCATTTTTTCATCATACGTAGCTATTCCCCTCGAAAACTAAAACTTTTGAAATAGGAAAAGATCCTTTAATCACATTCTTTACCATGTGCAATCATAAAATAGTCTAATATCTTAATTTTTTCAACATACGTAGCTATTACCCTCGAAAACTAAAACTTTTGACATAGGAAAAGAGCCTTTAATCACATTCTTTACCATTTGCAATCATAAAATAATCTAATATCTTCATTTTTTCAACATACGTAGCTATTACCCTCGAAAACTAAAACTTTTGAAATAGGAAAAGAGCCTTTAATCACATTCTTTACCATGTGCAATCATAAAATAGTCTAATTTCTTAATTTTTTCAAGATACTTAGCTATTACCCTCGAAAACTAAAACTTTTGACATAGGAAAAGAGCTTTTAATCACATTCTTTACCATGTGCAATCATAAAATAGTCTAAAATCTTCATTTTTTCCACAGATATAGCTATTACCCTCGAAAACTAAAACTTTTGAAATAGGAAAAGAGCCTTTAATCACATTCTTTACCATTTGCAATCATAAAATTGTCTAATATCTTCATTTTTTCAACATACGTAGCTATTACCCTCGAAAACTAAAACTTTTGACATAGGAAAAGAGCCTTTAATCACATTCTTTACCATTTGCAATCATAAAATAATCTAATATCTTCATTTTTTTCAACATACGTAGATTACCCTCGAAAACTAAAATTTTTGAAATAGGAAAAGAGCCTTTAATCACATTCTTTACCATTTGCAATCATAAAATATTCTAATATCTTCATTTTTTCAACATACGTAGCTATTACCCTCGAAAACTAAAACTTTTGACATAGGAAAAGAGCCTTTAATCACATACTTTACCATTTGTAATTATAAAATAGTCTAATATCTTCATTTTTTCAACATACGTAGCTATTACCCTCGAAAACTAAAACTTTTGAAATAGGAAAAGAGCCTTTAATCACATTCTTTAGCATTTTCACATTCTTTCAATCATATATTAGACAATTTTATGATTGCAAATGGTAAAGAATGTGATTAAAGGCTCTTTTCCTATGTCAAAAGTTTTAGTTTTCGAGGGTAATAGCTACGTATGTTGAAAAAATGAAGATATTAGACTATTTTTGGATTGCACATGGTAAAGAATGTGATTAAAGGCTCTTTTCCTATTTCAAAAGTTTTAGTTTTCGAGAGTAAGAGCTTTGTCTATGGAAAAAATGAAGATATTAGACAATTTTATGATTGCACATGGTAAAGAATGTGATTAAAGGCTGTTTTCCTATTTCAAAAGTTTTAGTTTTCGAGGGTAATAGCTAAGTATGTTGAAAAAATGAAGATATTAGACTATTTTATGATTGCACATGGTGAAGAATGTGATTAACGGCTCTTTTCCTATTTCAAAAGTTTTAGTTTTCGAGGGTAATAGCTACGTATGTTGAAAAAATGAAGATATTAGACAATTTTATGATGGCAAATGGTAAAGAATGTGATTAAAGGCTCTTTTCCTATTTCAAAAGTTTTAGTTTTCGAGGGTAATAGCTACTATGTTGAAAAAATGAAGATATTAGACAATTTTATGATTGCACATGGTAAAGAATGTGATTAAAGGCTCTTTTCCTATTTCAAAAGTTTTAGTTTTCGAGGGTAATAGCTATGTCTGTTGAAAAAATGAAGATATTAGACTATTTTATGATTGCACATAGTAAAAAATGTGATTAAAGGCTCTTTTCATATTTCAAAAGTTTTAGTTTTCGAGGGTAATAGCAACGTATGTTGAAAAAATGAAGATATTAGACTATTTTATGATTGCAAATGGTAAAGAATGTGATTATAGGCTCTTTTCCTATTTCAAAAGTTTTAGTTTTCAAGGGTAATAGCTTTGTCTGTGGAAAAAATGAAGATATTAGACAATTTTATGATTGCACACTAAACTAAAACTTTAAACTAAAGCTTTAACCTCGAAAATTAAACTTTTTACATAGGAAAAGAGCCTTTAATCACATTCTTTACCATTTGCTATTTCAAAAGTTTTAGTTTTTGAAGGTAATAGCTACGTATGTTGAAAAAATGAAGATATTAGACAATTTTATGATTGCAGATGGTAAAGAATGTGATTAAAGGCTCTTTTCCTATTTCAAAAGTTTTAGTTTTCGAGGGTAATAGCTACGTATGTTGAAAAAATGAAGATATTAGACAATTTTATGATTGCACATGGTATAGAATGTGATTAAAGGCTCTTTTCCTATGTCAAAAGTTTTAGTTTTCGAGGGTAATAGCTACGTATGTTGAAAAAAATGTAGATATTGGACTATTTTATGATTGCAAATGGTAAAGAATTTGATTAAAGGCTCTTTTCCTATGTCAAAAGTTTTAGTTTTCGAGGGTAATAGCTACGTATGTTGAAAAAATGAAGATATTAGACTATTTTATAATTGCACATGGTAAAGAATGTGATTAAAGGCTGTTTTCCTATTTCAAAAGTTTTAGTTTTCGAGGGTAATAGCTACGTATGTTGAAAAAATGAAGATATTAGACTATTTTATGATTGCACATGGTAAAGAATATGATTAACGGCTCTTTTCCTATTTCAAAAGTTTTAGTTTTCGAGGGTAATAGCTACGTATGTTGAAAAAATGAAGATATTAGACTATTTTATGATTGCACATGGTAAAGAATATGATTAAAGGCTCTTTTCCTATTTCAAAAGTTTTAGTTTTCGAGGGTAATAGCTACGTATGTTGAAAAATAAAGATATTAGACTTTTTTTTTATGATTGTAAATGGTAAAGAATTTCATTAAAGGCTCTTTTCCTATTTCGAAAGTTTTAGTTTTCGAGGGTAATAGCTACGTATGTTGAAAAAATTAAGATATTAGACAATTTTATGATTGCACATGGTAAAGAATGTGATTAAAGGCTCTTTTCCTATTTCAAAAGTTTTAGTTTTCTAGGCTAATAGCTACGTATGTTGAAAAAATGAAGATATTAGACAATTTTATGATTGCATATGGTAAAGAATGTGATTAAAGGCTCTTTTCCTATGTCAAAAGTTTTAGTTTTCGAGGATAATAGCTACGTATGTTGAAAAAATGTAGATATTAGACTATTTTATTATTGCACATGGTAAAGAATGTGATTAAAGGCTCTTTTCCTATTTCAAAAGTTTTAGTTTTCGAGGGTAATAGCTACGTATGTTGAAAAAATGAAGATATTATACTATTTTATGATTGCAAATGGTAAAGAATGTGATTAAAGGCTCTTTTCCTATTTCGAAAGTTTTAGTTTTCGAGGGTAATAGCTACGTATGTTGAAAAAATGAAGATATTAGACTATTTTATGATTGCACATGGTAAAGAATGTGATTAAAGGCTCTTTTCCTATTTCAAAAGTTTTAGT
Source organism: Artemia franciscana (assembly GCF_032884065.1). Taxonomy (NCBI): domain Eukaryota; kingdom Metazoa; phylum Arthropoda; class Branchiopoda; order Anostraca; family Artemiidae; genus Artemia; species Artemia franciscana. The sequence goes on from NW_027064830.1 coordinate 17,260, forward strand.
TTTCGAGGCTAATAGCTACGTTTGTTGACAAAATGAAGATATTAGACAATTTTATGATTGCATATGGTAAAGAATGTGATTAAAGGCTCTTTTCCTATGTCAAAAGTTTTAGTTTTCGAGGGTAATAGCTACGTATGTTGAAAAAATGTAGATATTAGACTATTTTATGATTGCACATGGTAAAGAATGTGATTAAAGGCTCTTTTCCTATTTCAAAAGTTTTAGTTTTCGAGGGTAATAGACTATTTTATGATTGCAAATGGTAAAGAATGTGATTAAAGGCTCTTTTCCTATTTCAAAAGTTTTAGTTTTCGAGGGTAATAGCTACGTATGTTGAAAAAATGAAGATATTAGACTATCTTATGATTGCACATGGTAAAGAAAGTGATTAAAGGCTCTTTCCCTATTTCAAAAGTTTTAGTTTTCGAGGGTAATAGCTACGTATGTTGAAAAAATGAAGATATTAGACTATTTTATGATTGCAAACGGTAAAGAATGTGATTAAAGGATCTTTTCCTATTTCAAAAGTTTTAGTTTTCGAGGGTAATAGCTACGTATGTTGAAAAAATGAAGATATTAGACTATTTTATGATTGCAAATGGTAAAGAATGTGATTAAAGGCTCTTTTCCTATGTCAAAAGTTTTAGTTTTCGAGGGTAATCGCTACGTATGTTGAAAAAATGAAGATATTAGACTATTTTATGATTGCAAATGGTACAGAATGTGATTAAAGGCTCTTTTCCTATGTCAAAAGTTTTAGTTTCGAGGGTAATAGCTACGTATGTTGAAAAAATGAAGATATTAGACTATTTTATGATTTCACATGGTAAAGAGTGTGATTAAAGGCTCTTTTCCCATTTCAAAGCATTTGTTTTCCAGGGTAAGAGCTTTGTCTGTGGAAAAAATGAAGATATTAGACTATTTTATGATTGCGCATGGTAAAGAATGTGATTAAAGGCTCTTTTCCTATGTCAAAAGTTTTAGTTTTCGAGGGGTAATAGCTACGTATGTTGAAAAAAATGAAGATATTAGACTATTTTTGGATTGCACATGGTAAAGAATTTGATTAAAGGCTCTTTTCCTATTTCAAAAGTTTTAGTTTTCGAGAGTAAGAGCTTTGTCTATGGAAAAAATGAAGATATTAGACAATTTTATGATTGCACATGGTAAAGAATGTGATTAAAGGTTCTTTTCCTATGTCAAAAGTTTTAGTTTTCGAGGGTAATAGCTACGTATGTTGAAAAAATTAAGATATTAGACTATTTTATGATTGCACATGGTAAAGAATGTGATTAAAGGCTCTTTTCCTATTTCAAAAGTTTTAGTTTTCGAGGGTAATAGCTACGTATGTTGAAAAAATGAAGATATTAGACTATTTTATGATTGCAAATGGTATAGAATTTGATTAAAGGCTCTTTTCCTATGTCAAAAGTTTTAGTTTTCGAGGGTAATATCTACGTATGTTGAAAAAATGAAGATATTAGACTATTTTATGATTGCACATAGTAAAAAATGTGATTAAAGGCTCTTTTCATAATTCAAAAGTTTTAGTTTTCGAGGGTAATAGCTACGTATGTTGAAAAAATGAAGATATTAGACTATTTTATGATTGCAAATGGTAAAGAATGTGATTAAAGGCTCTTTTCCTATAACAAAAGTTTTAGTTTTCGAGGGTAATCGCTACGTATGTTGAAAAAATGAAGATATTAGACTATTTTATGATTGCAAATGGTACAGAATGTGATTAAAGGCTCTTTTCCTATGTCAAAAGTTTTAGTTTCGAGGGTAATAGCTACGTATGTTGAAAAAATGAAGATATTAGACTATTTTATGATTTCACATGGTAAAGAATGTGATTAAAGGCTCTTTTCCCATTTCAAAAGTTTTTGTTTTCCAGGGTAAGAGCTTTGTCTGTGGAAAAAATGAAGATATTAGACTATTTTATGATTGCGCATGGTAAAGAATGTGATTAAAGGCTCTTTTCCTATGTCAAAAGTTTTAGTTTTCGAGGGTAATAGCTATGTATGTTGAAAAAATGAAGATATTAGACAATTTTATGATTGCAAATGGTAAAGAATGTGATTAAAGGCTCTTTTCCTATGTCAAAAGTTTTAGTTTTCGAGGGTAATAGCTACGTATGTTGAAAAAATTAAGATATTAGACTATTTTCGGATTGCACATGGTAAAGAATATGATTAAAGGCTCTTTTCCTATTTCAAAAGTTTTAGTTTTCAAGAGTAAGAGCTTTGTCTATGGAAAAAATGAAGATATTAGACAATTTTATGATTGCACATGGTAAAGAATGTGATTAAAGGTTCTTTTCCTATGTCAAAAGTTTTAGTTTTCGAGGGTAATAGCTACGTATGTTGAAAAAATGAAGATATTAGACTATTTTATGATTGCACATGGTAAAGAATGTGATTAAAGGCTCTTTTCCTATTTCAAAAGTTTTAGTTTTCGAGGGTAATAGCTACGTATGTTGAAAAAATGAAGATATTAGACTATTTTATGATTGCAAATGGTAAAGAATGTGATTAAAGGCTGTTTTCCTAGTTCAAAAGTTTTAGTTTTCGAGGGTAATAGCTACGTATGTTGAAAAAATGAAGATATTAGACTATTTTATGATTGCACATGGTGAAGAATGTGATTAACGGCTCTTTTGCTATTTCAAAAGTTTTAGTTTTCGAGGGTAATAGCTACGTATGTTGAAAAAATGAAGATATTAGTCAATTTTATGATGGCACATCGTAAAGAATGTGAATAAAGGCTCTTTTCCTATTTCAAAAGTTTTAGTTTTCGAGGGTAATAGCTACATGTTGAAAAAATGAAGATATTAGACAATTTTATGATTGCACATGGTAAAGACTGTGATTAAAGGCTCTTCTCCTATTTCAAAAGTTTTAGTTTTCGAGGGTAATAGCTACGTATGTTGAAAAAATGAAGATATTAGACAATTTTATGATAGCACATGGTAAAGAATGTAATTAAAGGCTCTTTTCCTATTTCAAAAGTTTTAGTTTTCGAGGGTAATAGCTACGTACGAAAAAATGAAGACATTAGACTATTTTATGATTGCACATTGTAAAGAATGTGATTAAAGGCTCTTTTCCTATTTCAAAAGTTTTAGTTTTCGAGGGTAATAGCTTTGTCTGTGGAAAAAAATGAAGATATTAGACAATTTTATGATTGCACATGGTAAAGAATGTGATTAAAGGCTCTTTTCCTATTTCAAAAGTTTTAGTTTTCGAGGGTAATAGCTAGGTCTGCAGAAAAATGAAGATATTAGACTATTTTATGATTACACATGGTAAAGAATTTGATTAAAGGCTCTTTTCCTATTTCAAAAGCTTTAGTTTTCGAGGGTAAGAGCTTTGTCTATGGGAAAAATGAAGATATTAGACAATTTTATGATTGCACATGGTAAAGAATGTGATTAAAGGCTCTTTTCCTATGACATAAGTTTTAGTTTTGGAGGGTAATAGCTATGTATGTTGAAAAAATGAAGATATTAGACTATTTTATGATTGCAAATGGTAAAGAATGTGATTAAAGGCTCTTTTCAAATTTCAAAAGTTATAGTTTTCGAGGGTAATAGCTACGTATGTTGAAAAAATGAAGATATTAGACTATTTTATGATTGCAAATGGTAAAGAATGTGATTAAAGGCTCTTTTTTTCTATTTCAAAAGTTTTAGTTTCGAGGGTAATAGTTTGTCTGTGGAAAAAAAGAAGATACTAGACCATTTTATGAATGCACATGGTAAAGAATGTGATTAAAGGCTCTTTTCCTATTTCAAAAGTTTTAGTTTTCGAGGATAATAGCTAGGTCTGTGGAAAAAAATGAAGATATTAGACTATTTTATGATTGCACATGGTAAAGAATGTGATTAAAGGCTCTTTTCCTATTTCAAAAATTTTAGTTTTCGAGGGTAAGAGCTTTGTCTATGGAAAAAATGAAGATATTAGACAATTTTATGATTGCACATGGTAAAGAATGTGATTAAAGGCTCTTTTCCTATGTCAAAAGTTTTAGTTTTAAAAAATGAAGATATTAGACTATTTTATGATTGCACATGGTAAAGAATGTGATTAAAGGCTCTTTTCCTATTTCAAAAGTTTTAGTTTTCGAGGGTAAGAGCTTTGTCTATGGAAAAAATGAAGATATTAGACAATTTTATTATTGCACATGGTAAAGAATGTGATCAAAGGCTCTTTTCCTATTTCAAAAGTTTTAGTTTTTGAAGGTAATAGCTACGTATGTTGAAAAAATGAAGATATTAGACTATTTTATGATTGCAAATGGCAAAGAATGTGATTAAAGGCTCTTTTCCTAATTCAAAAGTTTTAGTTTTCGAGGGTAATAGCTACGTATGTTGAAAAAATGAAGATATTAGACTATTTTATGATTGCTCATGGTAAAGAATGTGATTAAAGGCTCTTTTTCTATTTCAAAAGTTTTAGTTTCGAGGGTAATAGCTACGTATGTTGAAAAAATGAAGATATTAGACTATTTTATGATTTCACATGGTAAAGAGTGTGATTAAAGGCTCTTTTCCCATTTCAAAAGTTTTTGTTTTCCAGGGTAAGAGCTTTGTCTGTGGAAAAAATGAAGATATTAGACAATTTTATGATTGCACATGGTAAAGAATGTGATTAAAGGTTCTTTTCCTATGTCAAAAGTTTTAGTTTTCGAGGGTAATAGCTACGTATGTTGAAAAAATGAAGATATTAGACTATTTTATGATTGCACATGGTAAAGAATGTGATTAAAGGCTCTTTTCCTATTTCAAAAGTTTTAGTTTTCGAGGGTAATAGCTACGTATGTTGAAAAAATGAAGATATTAGACTATTTTATGATTGCAAATGGTATAGAATTTGATTAAAGGCTCTTTTCCTATGTCAAAAGTTTTAGTTTTCGAGGGTAATAGCTACGTATGTTGAAAAAATGAAGATATTAGACTATTTTATGATTGCACATGGTAAAGAATGTGATTAAAGGCTGTTTTCCTATTTCAAAAGTTTTAGTTTTCGAGGGTAATAGCTACGTATGTTGAAAAAATGAAGATATTAGACTATTTTATGATTGCACATGGTGAAGAATGTGATTAACGGCTCTTTTCCTATTTCAAAAGTTTTAGTTTTCGAGGGTAATAGCTACGTATGTTGAAAAAATGAAGATATTAGACAATTTTATGATGGCACATGGTAAAGAATGTGATTAAAGGCTCTTTTCCTATTTCAAAAGTTTTAGTTTTCGAGGGTAATAGCTACTATGTTGAAAAAATGAAGATATTTGACAATTTTATGATTGCACATGGTAAAGAATGTGATTAAAGGCTCTTTTCCTATTTCAAAAGTTTTAGTTTTCGAGGGTAATAGCTATGTCTGTTGAAAAAATGAAGATATTAGACTATTTTATGATTGCACATAGTAAAGAATGTGATTAAAGGCTCTTTTCATATTTCAAAAGTTTTAGTTTTCGAGGGTAATAGCTACGTATGTTGAAAAAATGAAGATATTAGACTATTTTATGATTGCAAATGGTAAAGAATGTGATTAAAGGCTCTTTTCCTATGTCAAAAGTTTTAGTTTTCGAGGGTAATCGCTACGTATGTTGAAAAAATGAAGTTATTAGACTATTTTATGATTGCAAATGGTGCAGAATGTGATTAAGGCACTTTTTCTATAATATGAAAAAAAACTTCGTTTTCTTAAAGAGTTAAAGAGGCTGCGTCCCAAAGTCGAACCTTAAAACGTACAGGAGTTAGAAGAGGCAGTTGGGGGGCTGCCGCCCCCCAAACCCCTAGCTTTTAAAGACTCTTTACAGGTTTTTTTTGTGGGGGGACTTCATTGTTACTAATTACTAGTTTCGGCGCAATGGTTCTCCTGTCCTCTTGTGTTTAACATTTTTCGAAGTTATTCCATTATTCATTCATTTCAATGTTTTGTTAATTAAAAGAGGGCCTTTCCCAAGCCAAGAGCGGGGGGTTAGCAAAAAAACAAAAAACCTGTACAAAAGAGTCTTTAAAAGCTGGGGGTTTGGGGGGCGGCAGCCCCCCAACTGCCTCTTCTAATTCCTGTACGTTTTAAGGTTCGACTTTGGGACGCAGCCTCTTTAACTCTTTAAGAAAACGAAGTTTTTTTTCATATTATTTCTGTACGTTTTTCTACAATCCATGGTGGATGTAATTTAATAATTCCTGTACTCCTCGTACAGGAATTAGGAGAGGAAAACCCCCCCCCCCGCTTTTAAATCATTGTATAAAATAGAAAAAAAATAGATAGAATGACCGAAATATTTCTTTTGCTCATAAGAAGCTAATATTCTGTTATCTCTCAAATGATAAGCTGTCCAGGTGTTATCAAAATTTTTTTGATGTTGTGAAAAAAAAACCGCCCGTAAGGGACTTGAACCCTTGACCCGAGGATTAAAAGTCTCACGCTCTACCAAGTGAGCTAATAACTTGCATGTGTGTAAATATAACTTCTCAATAAATTTTAAAAATTTCAAATTAACATGGGCTCTTATGGAGAGAAATCCGTTAATTAATAGCTAATGCGTGGTTTCTGGAAAACAGGGAAGGAGTTATCGGATCGAGCTGAAATTTCGCGGATAAGCTTCTGGGCCGTAGGGGACCTTAACTTGTGAATTTCAGCCCGATCGGACAACGTTAAAAGGGGGGGGGGGGTTGGAGGGTCGAAACTTTCGGGGGGTTAAGATTTTCCTATGAAACTTTCCAGGAAAATTACTCGGAGAATTCCGCATCGAATGAGTCTTCGTACACCCAGATCCGATGTCGGATGTGACCTGTAGGCGTCTAGAAAAAAAAAGTAAATGAATTTTAAGTGGCTATGCGTGGTTTCTGGAAAACAGGGAAAGAGTTATCGGATCGAGCTGAAATTTCGCGGATAAGCTTCTGGGCCCTAGGGGACCTTAACTTGTGAATTTCAGCCCGATCGGACAACGTTAAAGGGGGGCTGGGGTTGACGAGTCGAAACTTTCGGCCAGATTTTCCCTATG
>NW_027064831.1:0-24314 GCF_032884065.1 Artemia franciscana
CTAAAACTTTTGAAATAGGAAAAGAGCCTTTAATCACATTCTTTACCATTTGCAATCATAAAATAGTCTAATATCTTCATTTTTTCCACAGACAAAGCTATTACCCTCGAAAAACTAAAACTTTTGAAATAGGAAAAGAGCCTTTAATCACATTCTTTACCATGTGCAATCATAAAATAGTCTAGTATCTTCATTTTTTCAACATACGTAGCTATTACCCTCGAAAACTAAAACTTTTTAAATAGGAAAAGAGCCTTTAATCACAATCTTTACCATTTGCAATCATAAAATATTCTAATATCTTCATTTTTTCAACATACGTAGCTATTACCCTCGAAAACTAAAACTTTTGAAATAGGAAAAGAGCCTTTAATCACATTCTTTACCATTTGCAATCATAAAATAGTCTAATATCTTCATTTTTTCCACAGACAAAGCTATTACCCTCGAAAAACTATAACTTTTGAAATAGGAAAAGAGCCTTTAATCACATTCTTTACCATGTGCAATCATAAAATAGTCTAATATCTTCATTTTTTCAACATACGTAGCTATTACCCTCGAAAACTAAATTTTTTGAAATAGGAAAAGAGCCTTTAATCACAATCTTTACCATTTGCAATCATAAAATAGTCTAATATCTTCATTTTTTCAACATACGTAGCTATTACCCTCGAAAACTAAAACTTTTGACACAGGAAAAGAGCCTTTAATCACATTCTTTACCATGTGCAATCATAAAATTGTCTATTATCTTCATTTTTTCAACATACGTAGCTATTACCCTCGAAAACTAAAACTTTTGAAATAGGAAAAGAGCCTTTAATCACATTCTTTACCATGTGCAATCATAAAATTGTCTAATATCTTCATTTTTTCAACATACGTAGCTATTACCCTCGTAAACTTACACTTATGAAATAGGAAAAGAGCCTTTAATCACATTCTTTACCATGTGCAATCATAAAATTGTCTATTATCTTCATTTTTTCAACATACGTAGCTATTACCCTCGAAAACTAAAACTTTTGAAATAGGAAAAGAGCCTTTAATCACATTCTTTACCATGTGCAATCATAAAATAGTCTAATATCTTCATTTTTTCAACATACTTAGCTATTACCCTCGAAAACTAAAACTTTTGAAATAGGAAAAGAGCCTTTAATCACATTCTTTACCATTTGCAATCATAAAATAAGCTAATATCTTCATTTTTCAACATACTTAGCTATTACCCTCGAAAACTAAAACTTTTGACATAGGAAAAGAGCCTTTAATCACATTCTTTACCGTTTGCAATCATAAAATAGTCTAATATCTTCATTTTTTAAACATACGTAGCTATTACCCTCGAAAACTAAAACTTTTGAAATTGGAAAAGAGATTACCATTTGCAATCATAAAATAGTCTAATATCTTCATTTTTTCCACAGACAAAGCTATTACTCTCGAAAACTAAAACTTTTGAAATAGGAAAAGAGCCTTCAATCACATTCTTTACTATGTGCAATTATAAAATTGTCTAATATCTTTAATCACATTCTTTACCATTTGCAATCATAAAATAGTCTAATATCTTCATTTTTTCAACATACGTAACTATTACCCTCGAAAACTAAAACTTTTGAAATAGGAAAAGATCCTTTAATCACATTCTTTACCATTTGCAATCATAAAATTGTCTAATATCTTCATTTTTTCAACATACGTAGCTATTACCCTCGAAAACTAAAACTTTTGACATAGGAAAAGAACCTTTAATCACATTCTTTACCATGTGCAATCATAAAATAGTCTAATATCTTCATTTTTTCAACATACGTAGCTATTACCCTCGAAAACCGAAACTTTTGACATAGGAAAAGAGCCTTTAATCACATTCTTTACCATTTATCCATAGATAAAGCTATAAACTTTTGAAATAGGAAAAGAGCCTTTAATCACATTCTTTACCATTTGCAATCATAAAATAGTCTAATATCTTCATTTTTTCAACTTACGTAGCTATTACCCTCGAAAACTAAAACTTTTGAAATAGGAAAAGAGCCTTTAATCACATTCTTTACCATTTGCAATCATAAAATTGTCTAATATCTTCATTTTTTCAACATACGTAGCTATTACCCTCGAAAACTAAAACTTTTGAAATAGGAAAAGAGCCTTTAATCACATTCTTTGCCATTTGCAATCATAAAATAGTCTAATATCTTCATTTTTTCAACATACGTAGCTATTACCCTCGAAAACTAAAACTTTTGAAATAGGAAAAGAGCCTTTAATCACATTCTTTACCATTTGCAATCATAAAATAGTCTAATATCTTCATTTTTACCACAGACAAAGCTATTACCCTCGAAAAACTAAAACTTTTGAAATACGAAAAGAGCCTTTAATCACATTCTTTACCATGTGCAATCATAAAATAGTCTAATATCTTCATTTTTTCAACATACGTAGCTATTATCCTCGAAAACTAAAACTTTTGAAATAGGAAAAGAGCCTTTAATCACATTCTTTACCATTTGCAATCATAAAATAGTCTAATATCTTCATTTTTTCCATAGACAAAGCTATTACCCTCGAAAACTAAAACTTTTGAAATAGGAAAAGAGCCTTTAATCACATTCTTTACCATTTGCAATCATAAAATAGTCTAATATCTTCATTTTTTCAACTTACGTAGCTATTACCCTCGAAAACTAAAACTTTTGAAATAGGAAAAGAGCCTTTAATCACATTCTTTACCATTTGCAATCATAAAATTGTCTAATATCTTCATTTTTTTCAACATACGTAGCTATTACCCTCGAAAACTAAAACTTTTGAAATAGGAAAAGAGCCTTTAATCACATTCTTTGCCATTTGCAATCATAAAATAGTCTAATATCTTCATTTTTTCAACATACGTAGCTATTACCCTCGAAAACTAAAACTTTTGAAATAGGAAAAGAGCCTTTAATCACATTCTTTACCATTTGCAATCATAAAATAGTCTAATATCTTCATTTTTACCACAGACAAAGCTATTACCCTCGAAAAACTAAAACTTTTGAAATACGAAAAGAGCCTTTAATCACATTCTTTACCATGTGCAATCATAAAATAGTCTAATATCTTCATTTTTTCAACATACGTAGCTATTATCCTCGAAAACTAAAACTTTTGAAATAGGAAAAGAGCCTTTAATCACATTCTTTACCATTTGCAATCATAAAATAGTCTAATATCTTTATTTTTTCCATAGACAAAGCTATTACCCTCGAAAACTAAAACTTTTGAAATAGGAAAAGAGCCTTTAATCACATTCTTTACCATTTGCAATCATAAAATAGTCTAATATCTTCATTTTTTCAACATACGTAGCTATTACCCTCGAAAACTAAAACTTTTGAAATAGGAAAAGAGCCTTTAATCACATTCTTTACCATTTGCAATCATAAAATAGTCTAATATCTTTATTTTTTCCATAGACAAAGCTATTACCCTCGAAAACTAAAACTTTTGAAATAGGAAAAGAGCCTTTAATCACATTCTTTACCATGTGCAATCATAAAAGAGTCTAATATCTTCATTTTTTCAACATACGTAGCTATTACCCTCGAAAACTAAAACTTTTGACATAGGAAAAGAGCCTTTAATCACATTCTTTACCATGTGCAATCATAAAATTGTCTAATATCTTCATTTTTTCAACAGATGTAGCTATTACCCTCGAAAACTAAAACTTTTGAAATAGGAAAAGAGCCTTTAATCACATTCTTTACCATTTGCAATCATAAAATAGTCTAATATCTTCATTTTTTCAACATACGTAGCTATTATCCTCGAAAACTAAAACTTTTGAAATAGGAAAAGAGCCTTTAATCACATTCTTTACCATTTGCAATAATAAAATAGTCTAATATCTTCATTTTTTCAACATACATAGCTATTACCCTCGAAAACTAAAACTTTTGAAATAGGAAAAGAGCCTTTAATCACATTCTTTACCATTTGCAATCATAAAATTGTCTAATATCTTCATTTTTTCAACATACGTAACTATTACCCTCGAAAACTAAAACTTTTGAAATAGGAAAATAGTCTTTAATCACATTCTTTACCATTTGCAATCATAAAATAGTCTAATATCTTCATTTTTTCAACATACGTAGCTATTATCCTCGAAAACTAAAACTTTTGAAATAGGAAAAGAGCCTTTAATCACATTCTTTACCATTTGCAATCATAAAATTGTCAAATATCTTCATTTTTTCAACATACGTAGCTATTACCCTCGAAAACTAAAACTTTTGACATAGGAAAAGAGCCTTTAATCACATTCTTTACCATTTGCAATCATAAAATAGTATAATATCTTCATTTTTTCAACATACGTAGCTATTACCCTCGAAAACCGAAAGTTTTGACATAGGAAAAGAGCCTTTAATCACATTCTTTACCATTTGCAATCATAAAATAGTCTAATATCTTCATTTTTTCAACATACGTAGCTATTACCCTCGAAAACTAAAACTTTTGAAATAGGAAAAGAGCCTTTAATCACATTCTTTACCATTTGCAATCATAAAATAGTCTAATATCTTTATTTTTTCCATAGACAAAGCTATTACCCTCGAAAACTAAAACTTTTGAAATAGGAAAAGAGCCTTTAATCACATTCTTTACCATTTGCAATCATAAAATAGTCTAATATCTTCATTTTTTCAACTTACGTAGCTATTACCCTCGAAAACTAAAACTTTTGAAATAGGAAAAGAGCCTTTAATCACATTCTTTACCATTTGCAATCATAAAATTGTCTAATATCTTCATTTTTTCAACATACGTAGCTATTACCATCGAAAACTAAAACTTTTGAAATAGGAAAAGAGCCTTTAATCACATTCTTTGCCATTTGCAATCATAAAATAGTCTAATATCTTCATTTTTTCAACATACGTAGATATTACCCTCGAAAACTAAAACTTTTGAAATAGGAAAAGAGCCTTTAATCACATTCTTTACCATTTGCAATCATAAAATAGTCTAATATCTTCATTTTTTCCACAGACAAAGCTATTACCCTCGAAAAACTAAAACTTTTGAAATAGGAAAAGAGCCTTTAATCACATTCTTTACCATGTGCAATCATAAAATAGTCTAGTATCTTCATTTTTTCAACATACGTAGCTATTACCCTCGAAAACTAAAACTTTTGAAATAGGAAAAGAGCCTTTAATCACAATCTTTACCATTTGCAATCATAAAATATTCTAATATCTTCATTTTTTCAACATACGTAGCTATTACCCTCGAAAACTAAAACTTTTGAAATAGGAAAAGAGCCTTTAATCACATTCTTTACCATTTGCAATCATAAAATAGTCTAATATCTTCATTTTTTCCACAGACAAAGCTATTACCCTCGAAAAACTAAAACTTTTGAAATAGGAAAAGAGCCTTTAATCACATTCTTTACCATGTGCAATAATAAAATAGTCTAATATCTTCATTTTTTTCAACATACGTAGCTATTACCCTCGAAAACTAAATTTTTTGAAATAGGAAAAGAGCCTTTAATCACAATCTTTACCATTTGCAATCATAAAATAGTCTAATATCTTCATTTTTTCAACATACGTAGCTATTACCCTCGAAAACTAAAACTTTTGAAATAGGAAAAGAGCCTTTAATCACATTCTTTACCATTTGCAATCATAAAATTGTCTAATATCTTCATTTTTTCGACATACGTAACTATTACCCTCGAAAACTAAAACTTTTGAAATAGGAAAATAGTCTTTAATCACATTCTTTACCATTTGCAATCATAAAATAGTCTAATATCTTCATTTTTTCAACATACGTAGCTATTATCCTCGAAAACTAAAACTTTTGAAATAGGAAAAGAGCCTTTAATCACATTCTTTACCATTTGCAATCATAAAATTGTCAAATATCTTCATTTTTTCAACATACGTAGCTATTACCCTCGAAAACTAAAACTTTTGACATAGGAAAAGAGCCTTTAATCACATTCTTTACCATTTGCAATCATAAAATAGTATAATATCTTCATTTTTTCAACATATGTAGCTATTACCCTCGAAACCGAAAGTTTTGACATAGGAAAAGAGCTTTTAATCACATTCTTTACCATTTGCAATCATAAAATAGTCTAATATCTTCATTTTTTCAACATACGTAGCTATTACCCTCGAAAACTAAAACTTTTGAAATAGGAAAAGAGCCTTTAATCACATTCTTTACCATTTGCAATCATAAAATAGTCTAATATCTTTATTTTTTCCATAGACAAAGCTATTACCCTCGAAAACTAAAACTTTTGAAATAGGAAAAGAGCCTTTAATCACATTCTTTACCATTTGCAATCATAAAATAGTCTAATATCTTCATTTTTTCAACTTACGTAGCTATTACCCTCGAAAACTAAAACTTTTGAAATAGGAAAAGAGCCTTTAATCACATTCTTTACCATTTGCAATCATAAAATTGTCTAATATCTTCATTTTTTCAACATACGTAGCTATTACCATCGAAAACTAAAACTTTTGAAATAGGAAAAGAGCCTTTAATCACATTCTTTGCCATTTGCAATCATAAAATTGTCTAATATCTTCATTTTTTTCAACATACGTAGATATTACCCTCGAAAACTAAAACTTTTGAAATAGGAAAAGAGCCTTTAATCACATTCTTTACCATTTGCAATCATAAAATAGTCTAATATCTTCATTTTTTCCACAGACAAAGCTATTACCCTCGAAAAACTAAAACTTTTGAAATAGGAAAAGAGCCTTTAATCACGTTCTTTACCATGTGCAATCATAAAATAGTCTAGTATCTTCATTTTTTCAACATACGTAGCTATTACCCTCGAAAACTAAAACTTTTTAAATAGGAAAAGAGCCTTTAATCACAATCTTTACCATTTGCAATCATAAAATATTCTAATATCTTCATTTTTTCAACATACGTAGCTATTACCCTCGAAAACTAAAACTTTTGAAATAGGAAAAGAGCCTTTAATCACATTCTTTACCATTTGCAATCATAAAATAGTCTAATATCTTCATTTTTTCCACAGACAAAGCTATTACCCTCGAAAAACTATAACTTTTGAAATAGGAAAAGAGCCTTTAATCACATTCTTTACCATGTGCAATCATAAAATAGTCTAATATCTTCATTTTTTCAACATACGTAGCTATTACCCTCGAAAACTAAATTTTTTGAAATAGGAAAAGAGCCTTTAATCACAATCTTTACCATTTGCAATCATAAAATAGTCTAATATCTTCATTTTTTCAACATACGTAGCTATTACCCTCGAAAACTAAAACTTTTGACACAGGAAAAGAGCCTTTAATCACATTCTTTACCATGTGCAATCATAAAATTGTCTATTATCTTCATTTTTTCAACATACGTAGCTATTACCCTCGAAAACTAAAACTTTTGAAATAGGAAAAGAGCCTTTAATCACATTCTTTACCATGTGCAATCATAAAATTGTCTAATATCTTCATTTTTTCAACATACGTAGCTATTACCCTCGTAAACTTAAACTTATGAAATAGGAAAAGAGCCTTTAATCACATTCTTTACCATGTGCAATCATAAAATTGTCTATTATCTTCATTTTTTCAACATACGTAGCTATTACCCTCGAAAACTAAAACTTTTGAAATAGGAAAAGAGCCTTTAATCACATTCTTTACCATGTGCAATCATAAAATAGTCTAATATCTTCATTTTTTCAACATACTTAGCTATTACCCTCGAAAACTAAAACTTTTGAAATAGGAAAAGAGCCTTTAATCACATTCTTTACCATTTGCAATCATAAAATAAGCTAATATCTTCATTTTTCAACATACTTAGCTATTACCCTCGAAAACTAAAACTTTTGACATAGGAAAAGAGCCTTTAATCACATTCTTTACCGTTTGCAATCATAAAATAGTCTAATATCTTCATTTTTTAAACATACGTAGCTATTACCCTCGAAAACTAAAACTTTTGAAATTGGAAAAGAGATTACCATTTGCAATCATAAAATAGTCTAATATCTTCATTTTTTCCACAGACAAAGCTATTACTCTCGAAAACTAAAACTTTTGAAATAGGAAAAGAGCCTTCAATCACATTCTTTACTATGTGCAATTATAAAATTGTCTAATATCTTTAATCACATTCTTTACCATTTGCAATCATAAAATAGTCTAATATCTTCATTTTTTCAACATACGTAACTATTACCCTCGAAAACTAAAACTTTTGAAATAGGAAAAGATCCTTTAATCACATTCTTTACCATTTGCAATCATAAAATTGTCTAATATCTTCATTTTTTCAACATACGTAGCTATTACCCTCGAAAACTAAAACTTTTGACATAGGAAAAGAACCTTTAATCACATTCTTTACCATGTGCAATCATAAAATAGTCTAATATCTTCATTTTTTCAACATACGTAGCTATTACCCTCGAAAACCGAAACTTTTGACATAGGAAAAGAGCCTTTAATCACATTCTTTACCATTTATCCATAGATAAAGCTATAAACTTTTGAAATAGGAAAAGAGCCTTTAATCACATTCTTTACCATTTGCAATCATAAAATAGTCTAATATCTTCATTTTTTCAACTTACGTAGCTATTACCCTCGAAAACTAAAACTTTTGAAATAGGAAAAGAGCCTTTAATCACATTCTTTACCATTTGCAATCATAAAATTGTCTAATATCTTCATTTTTTCAACATACGTAGCTATTACCCTCGAAAACTAAAACTTTTGAAATAGGAAAAGAGCCTTTAATCACATTCTTTGCCATTTGCAATCATAAAATAGTCTAATATCTTCATTTTTTCAACATACGTAGCTATTACCCTCGAAAACTAAAACTTTTGAAATAGGAAAAGAGCCTTTAATCACATTCTTTACCATTTGCAATCATAAAATAGTCTAATATCTTCATTTTTACCACAGACAAAGCTATTACCCTCGAAAAACTAAAACTTTTGAAATACGAAAAGAGCCTTTAATCACATTCTTTACCATGTGCAATCATAAAATAGTCTAATATCTTCATTTTTTCAACATACGTAGCTATTATCCTCGAAAACTAAAACTTTTGAAATAGGAAAAGAGCCTTTAATCACATTCTTTACCATTTGCAATCATAAAATAGTCTAATATCTTCATTTTTTCCATAGACAAAGCTATTACCCTCGAAAACTAAAACTTTTGAAATAGGAAAAGAGCCTTTAATCACATTCTTTACCATTTGCAATCATAAAATAGTCTAATATCTTCATTTTTTCAACTTACGTAGCTATTACCTTCAAAAACTAAAACTTTTGAAATAGGAAAAGAGCCTTTAATCACATTCTTTACCATTTGCAATCATAAAATTGTCTAATATCTTCATTTTTTCAACATACGTAGCTATTACCCTCGAAAACTAAAACTTTTGAAATAGGAAAAGAGCCTTTAATCACATTCTTTGCCATTTGCAATCATAAAATGGTCTAATATCTTCATTTTTTCAACATACGTAGCTATTACCCTCGAAAACTAAAACTTTTGAAATAGGAAAAGAGCCTTTAATCACATTCTTTACCATTTGCAATCATAAAATAGTCTAATATCTTCATTTTTACCACAGACAAAGCTATTACCCTCGAAAAACTAAAACTTTTGAAATACGAAAAGAGCCTTTAATCACATTCTTTACCATGTGCAATCATAAAATAGTCTAATATCTTCATTTTTTCAACATACGTAGCTATTATCCTCGAAAACTAAAACTTTTGAAATAGGAAAAGAGCCTTTAATCACATTCTTTACCATTTGCAATCATAAAATAGTCTAATATCTTTATTTTTTCCATAGACAAAGCTATTACCCTCGAAAACTAAAACTTTTGAAATAGGAAAAGAGCCTTTAATCACATTCTTTACCATTTGCAATCATAAAATAGTCTAATATCTTCATTTTTTCAACTTACGTAGCTATTACCCTCGAAAACTAAAACTTTTGAAATAGGAAAAGAGCCTTTAATCACATTCTTTACCATTTGCAATCATAAAATTGTCTAATATCTTCATTTTTTCAACATACGTAGCTATTACCCTCGAAAACTAAAACTTTTGAAATAGGAAAAGAGCCTTTAATCACATTCTTTACCATGTGGAATCATAAAATTGTCTATTATCTTCATTTTTTCAACATACGTAGCTATTACCCTCGAAAACTAAAACTTTTGAAATAGGAAAAGAGCCTTTAATCACATTCTTTACCATGTGCAATCATAAAATAGTCTAATATCTTCATTTTTTCAACATACGTAGCTATTACCCTCGAAAACTAAAACTTTTGAAATAGGAAAAGAGCCTTTAATCACATTCTTTACCATTTGCAATCATAAAATAGTCTAATATCTTCATTTTTCAACATACTTAGCTATTACCCTCGAAAACTAAAACTTTTGACATAGGAAAAGAGCCTTTAATAACATTCTTTACCGTTTGCAATCATAAAATAGTCTAATATCTTCATTTTTTAAACATACGTAGCTATTACCCTCGAAAACTAAAACTTTTGAAATTGGAAAAGAGATTACCATTTGCAATCATAAAATAGTCTAATATCTTCATTTTTTCCACAGACAAAGCTATTACTCTCGAAAACTAAAACTTTTGAAATAGGAAAAGAGCCTTTAATCACATTCTTTACTATGTGCAATCATAAAATTGTCTAATATCTTTAATCACATTCTTTACCATTTGCAATCATAAAATAGTCTAATATCTTCATTTTTTCAACATACGTAGCTATTACCCTCGAAAACTAAAACTTTTGAAATAGGAAAAGATCCTTTAATCACATTCTTTACCATTTGCAATCATAAAATTGTCTAATATCTTCATTTTTTCAACATACGTAGCTATTACCCTCGAAAACTAAAACTTTTGACATAGGAAAAGAACCTTTAATCACATTCTTTACCATGTGCAATCATAAAATAGTCTAATATCTTCATTTTTTCAACATACGTAGCTATTACCCTCGAAAACCGAAACTTTTGACATAGGAAAAGAGCCTTTAATCACATTCTTTACCATTTGCAATCATAAAATAGTCTAATATCTTCATTTTTTGAACATACGTAGCTATTACCCTCGAAAACTAAAACTTTTGAAAAAGGAAAAGAGCCTTTAATCACATTCTTTATCATTTGCAATCATAAAATAGTCTAATATCTTCATTTTTTCAACTTACGTAGCTATTACCCTCGAAAACTAAAACTTTTGAAATAGGAAAAGAGCCTTTAATCACATTCTTTACCATTTGCAATCATAAAATAGTCTAATATCTTCATTTTTTCAACTTACGTAGCTATTACCCTCGAAAACTAAAACTTTTGAAATAGGAAAAGAGCCTTTAATCACATTCTTTACCATTTGCAATCATACAATTGTCTAATATCTTCATTTTTTCAACATACGTAGCTATTACCCTCGAAAACTAAAACTTTTGAAATAGGAAAAGAGCCTTTAATCACATTCTTTGCCATTTGCAATCATAAAATAGTCTAATATCTTCATTTTTTCAACATACGTAGCTATTACCCTCGAAAACTAAAACTTTTGAAATAGGAAAAGAGCCTTTAATCACATTCTTTACCATTTGCAATCATAAAATAGTCTAATATCTTCATTTTTACCACAGACAAAGCTATTACCCTCGAAAAACTAAAACTTTTGAAATACGAAAAGAGCCTTTAATCACATTCTTTACCATGTGCAATCATAAAATAGTCTAATATCTTCATTTTTTCAACATACGTAGCTATTACCCTCGAAAACTAATACTTTTGACATAGGAAAAGAGCCTTTAATCACATTCTTTACCATGTGCAATCATAGAATTGTCTAATATCTTCATTTTTTCAACATACGTAGCTATTACCTTCGAAAACTTAAACTTTTGAAATAGGAAAAGAGCCTTTAATCACATTCTTTACCATTTGCAATCATAAAATATTCTAATATCTTCATTTTTTAAACATACGAAGCTATTACTCTCGAAAACTAAAACTTTTGAAATAGGAAAAGAGCCTTTAATCACATTCTTTACCATGTGCAATCATAAAATTGTCCAATATCTTCATTTTTTCAACATACGTAGTAGCTATTACCCTCGAAAACTAAAACTTTTGAAATAGGAAAAGAGCCGTTTAATCACATTCTTTACCATTTGCAATCATAAAATAGTCTAATATCCTCATTTTTTCTTCATACGTAGCTATTACCCTCGAAAACTAAAACTTTTGACATAGGAAAAGAGCCTTTAATCACATTCTTTACCATTTGCAATCATAAAATAGTCTAATATCTTCATTTTTTGAACATACGTAGCTATTACCCTCGAAAACTAAAACTTTTGAAAAAGGAAAAGAGCCTTTAATCACACTCTTTACCATTTGCAATCATAAAATAGTGTAATATCTTTATTTTTTCCATAGACAAAGCTATTACCCTCGAAAACTGAAACTTTTGAAATATGAAAAGAGCCTTTAATCACATTCTTTACCATTTGTAATCATAAAATAGTCTAATATCTTCATTTTTTCAACTTACGTAGCTATTACCCTCGAAAACTAAAACTTTTGAAATAGGAAAAGAGCCTTTAATCACATTCTTTACCATTTGCAATCATAAAATTGTCTAATATCTTCATTTTTTCAACATACTTAGCTATTACCCTCGAAAACTAAAACTTTTGAAATAGGAAAAGAGCCTTTAATCACATTCTTTGCCATTTGCAATCATAAAATACTCTAATATCTTCATTTTTTCAACATACGTAGCTATTACCCTCGAAAAATAAAACTTTTGAAATAGGAAAAGAGCCTTTAATCACATTCTTTACCATTTGCAATCATAAAATAGTCTAATATCTTCATTTTTTCCACAGACAAAGCTATTACCCTCGAAAAACTAAAACTTTTGAAATAGGAAAAGAGCCTTTAATCACATTCTTTACCATGTGCAATCATAAAATAGTCTAATATCTTCATTTTTTCAACATACGTAGCTATTACCCTCGAAAACTAAAACTTTTGACATAGGAAAAGAGCCTTTAATCACATTCTTTACCATGTGCAATCATAGAATTGTCTAATATCTTCATTTTTTCAACATACGTAGCTATTACCCTCGAAAACTTAAACTTTTGAAATAGGAAAAGAGCCTTTAATCACATTCTTTACCATTTGCAATCATAAAATATTCTAATATCTTCATTTTTTAAACATACGAAGCTATTACTCTCGAAAACTAAAACTTTTGAAATAGGAAAAGAGCCTTTAATCACATTCTTTACCATGTGCAATCATAAAATTGTCCAATATCTTCATTTTTTCAACATACGTAGCTATTACCCTCGAAAACTAAAACTTTTGAAATAGGAAAAGAGCCTTTAATCACATTCTTTACCATGTGCAATCATAAAATAGTCTAATATCTTCATTTTTTCAACATACGTAGCTATTACCCTCGAAAAATAATACTTTTGACATAGGAAAAGAGCCTTTAATCACATTCTTTACCATGTGCAATCATAGAATTGTCTAATATCTTCATTTTTTCAACATACGTAGCTATTACCTTCGAAAACTTAAACTTTTGAAATAGGAAAAGAGCCTTTAATCACATTCTTTACCATTTGCAATCATAAAATATTCTAATATCTTCATTTTTTAAACATACGAAGCTATTACTCTCGAAAACTAAAACTTTTGAAATAGGAAAAGAGCCTTTAATCACATTCTTTACCATGTGCAATCATAAAATTGTCCAATATCTTCATTTTTTCAACATACGTAGCTATTACCCTCGAAAACTAAAACTTTTGAAATAGGAAAAGAGCCGTTTAATCACATTCTTTACCATTTGCAATCATAAAATAGTCTAATATCCTCATTTTTTCTTCATACGTAGCTATTACCCTCGAAAACTAAAACTTTTGACATAGGAAAAGAGCCTTTAATCACATTCTTTACCATTTGCAATCATAAAATAGTCTAATATCTTCATTTTTTGAACATACGTAGCTATTACCCTCGAAAACTAAAACTTTTGAAAAAGGAAAAGAGCCTTTAATCACATTCTTTACCATTTGCAATCATAAAATAGTGTAATATCTTTATTTTTTCCATAGGCAAAGCTATTACCCTCGAAAACTAAAACTTTTGAAATAGGAAAAGAGCCTTTAATCACATTCTTTACCATTTGCAATCATAAAATTGTCTAATATCTTCATTTTTTCAACATACGTAGCTATTACCCTCGAAAACTAAAACTTTTGAAATAGGAAAAGAGCCTTTAATCACATTCTTTACCATGTGCAATCATAAAAGAGTCTAATATCTTCATTTTTTCAACATACGTAGCTATTACCCTCGAAAACTAAAACTTTTGACATAGGAAAAGAGCCTTTAATCACATTCTTTACCATGTGCAATCATAAAATTGTCTAATATCTTCATTTTTTCAACATATGTAGCTATTACCCTCGAAAACTAAAACTTTTGAAATAGGAAAAGACCCTTTAATCACATTCTTTACCATTTGTAATCATAAAATAGTCTAATATCTTCATTTTTTCAAAATACGTAGCTATTACCTTCGAAAACTAAAACTTTTGACATAGGAAAAGAGCCTTTAATCACATTCTTTACCATTTGCAATAATAAAATAGTCTAATATCTTCATTTTTTCAACATACATAGCTATTACCCTCGAAAACTAAAACTTTTGAAATAGGAAAAGAGCCTTTAATCACATTCTTTACCATTTGCAATCATAAAATTGTCTAATATCTTCATTTTTTCAACATACGTAGCTATTACCCTCGAAAACTAAAACTTTTGAAATAGGAAAATAGTCTTTAATCACATTCTTTACCATTTGCAATCATAAAATAGTCTAATATCTTCATTTTTTCAACATACGTAGCTATTATCCTCGAAAACTAAAACTTTTGAAATAGGAAAAGAGCCTTTAATCACATTCTTTACCATTTGCAATCATAAAATTGTCAAATATCTTCATTTTTTCAACATACGTAGCTATTACCCTCGAAAACTAAAACTTTTGACATAGGAAAAGAGCCTTTAATCACATTCTTTACCATTTGCAATCATAAAATAGTCTAATATCTTCATTTTTTCAACATACGTAGCTATTACCCTCGAAAACCGAAAGTTTTGACATAGGAAAAGAGCCTTTAATCACATTCTTTACCATTTGCAATCATAAAATAGTCTAATATCTTCATTTTTTCAACATACGTAGCTATTACCCTCGAAAACTAAAACTTTTGAAATAGGAAAAGAGCCTTTAATCACATTCTTTACCATTTGCAATCATAAAATAGTCTAATATCTTTATTTTTTCCATAGACAAAGCTATTACCCTCGAAAACTAAAACTTTTGAAATAGGAAAAGAGCCTTTAATCACATTCTTCACCATTTGCAATCATAAAATAGTCTAATATCTTCATTTTTTCAACATACTTAGCTATTACCCTCGGAAACTAAAACTTTTGAAATAGGAAAAGAGCCTTTACTCACATTCTTTACCATTTGCAATCATAAAATAGTCTAATATCTTCATTTTTTCAACATATATAGCTATTATCCTCGAAAACTAAAACTTTTGACATAGGAAAAGAGCCTTTAATCACATTCTTTACCATGTGCAATCATAAAATTGTCAAATGTCTTCATTTTTTCAACATACGTAGCTAATACCCTCGAAAACTAAAACTTTTGAAATAGGAAAAGAGATTACCATTTGCAATCATAAAATAGTCTAATATCTTCATTTTTTCCACAGACAAAGCTATTATTCTCGAAAACTAAAACTTTTGAAATAGGAAAAGAGCCTTTAATCACAATCTTTACCATTTGCAATCATAAAATAGTCTAATATCTTCATTTTTTCAACATACGTAGCTATTACCCTCGAAAACTAAATCTTTTGACATAGGAAAAGAGCCTTTAATCACATTCTTTACCATTTGCAATCATAAAATAGTCTAATATCTTCATTTTTTCTACAGACAAAGCTATTACCCTCGAAAAACTAAAACTTTTGAAATAGGAAAAGAGCCTTTAATCACATTCTTTACCATGTGCAATCATAAAATAGTCTAATATCTTCATTTTTTCAAAATACGTAGCCATTACCCTCGAAAACTAAAACTTTTGAAATAGGAAAAGAGCCTTTAATCACATTCTTTACCATGTGCAATCATAAAATAGTCTAATATCTTCATTTTTTCAACATACGTAGCTATTACCCTCGAAAACTAAAACTTTTGAAATAGGAAAAGAGCCTTTAATCACATTCTTTACCATGTGCAATCATAAAATTGTCTAATATCTTCATTTTTTCAACAAACGTAGCTATTACCCTCGAAAACTAAAACTTTTGAAATAGGAAAAGAGCCTTTAATTATATTCTTTACCATTTGCAATCATAAAATAGTCTAGTATCTTCATTTTTTCAACATACGTAGCTATTACCCTCGAAAACTAAAACTTTTGACATAGGAAAAGAGCCTTTAATCACATTCTTTACCATGTGCAATCATAAAATTGTCTAATATCTTAATTTTTCAACATACGTAGCTATTACCCTCGAAAACTAAAAGTTTTGAAATAGGAAAAGAGCCTTTAATCACATTCTTTACCATGTGCAATCATAAAATAGTCTAATATCTTCATTTTTTAAACATACGTAGCTATTACCCTCGAAAACTAAAACTTTTGAAATAGGAAAAGAGCCTTTAATCACATTCTTTACCATTTGCAATCATAAAATAGTGTAATATCTTCATTTTTTCAACATACGTAGCTATTACCCTCGAAAACTAAAACTTTTGAACTAGGAAAAGAGATTACCATTTGCAATCATAAAATAGTCTAATAACTTCATTTTTTCCACAGACAAAGCAATTACCCTCGAAAACTAAAACTTTTGAAATAGGAAAAGAGCCTTTAATCACATTCTTTACCATGTGCAATCATAAAATTGTCTAATATCTTCATTTTTTCAACATACGTAGCTATTACCCTCGAAAACTAAAACTTTTGAAATAGGAAAAGAGCCTTTAATCACATTCTTTACCATGTGCAATCATAAAATAGTCTAATATCTTCATTTTTTCAACATACGTAGCTATTACCCTCGGAAACTAAAACTTTTGAAATAGGAAAAGAGCCTTTACTCACATTCTTTACCATTTGCAATCATAAAATAGTCTAATATCTTCATTTTTTCAACATATATAGCTATTACCCTCGAAAACTAAAACTTTTGACATAGGAAAAGAGCCTTTAATCACATTCTTTACCATGTGCAATCATAAAATTGTCAAATGTCTTCATTTTTTCAACATACGTAGCTAATACCCTCGAAAACTAAAACTTTTGAAATAGGAAAAGAGATTACCATTTGCAATCATAAAATAGTCTAATATCTTCATTTTTTCCACAGACAAAGCTATTATTCTCGAAAACTAAAACTTTTGAAATAGGAAAAGAGCCTTTAATCACATTCTTTACCATGTGCAATCATAAAATTGTCTAATGTCTTCATTTTTTCAACATACGTAGCTATTACCCTCGAAAACTAAAACTTTTGAAATAGGAAAAGAGCCTTTAATCACATTCTTTACCATTTGCGATCATAAAATAGTCTAATATCTTCATTTTTTCTTCATACGTAGCTATTACCCTCGAAAACTAAAACTTTTGAAATAGGAAAAGAGCCTTTAATCACATTCTTTACCATTTGCAATCATAAAATAGTCTAATATCTTCATTTTTTCAACATACGTAGCTATTACCCTCGAAAACTAAAACTTTTGAAATAGGAAAAGAGCCTTTAATCACATTCTTTACCATTTGCAATCATAAAATAGTCTAATATCTTCATTTTTTCCACAGACAAAGCTATTACCCTCGAAAAACTAAAACTTTTGAAATAGGAAAAGAGCCTTTAATCACATTCTTTACCATGTGCAATCATAAAATAGTCTAATATCTTCATTTTTTCAACATACGTAGCTATTACCCTCGAAAACTAAAACTTTTGAAATAGGAAAAGAGCCTTTAATCACATTCTTTACCATTTGCAATCATAAAATAGTCTAATATCTTCATTTTTTCAGCATAGGTAGCTATTACCCTCGAAAACTAAAACTTTTGACATAGGAAAAGAGCCTTTAATCACATTCTTTACCATGTGCAATCATAAAATTGTCTAATATTTTCATTTTTTCAACATACGTAGCTATTACCCTCGAAAACTAAAACTTTTGAAATAGGAAAAGAGCCTTTAATCACATTCTTTACCATGTGCAATCATAAAATAGTCTAATATCTTCATTTTTTCTTCATACGTAGCTATTACCCTCGAAAACTAAAACTTTTGACATAGGAAAAGAGCCTTTAATCACATTCTTTACCATTTGCAATCATAAAATTGTCTAATATCTTTATTTTTTCAACATACGTAGCTATTACCCTCGAAAACTAAAACTTTTGAAATAGGAAAAGAGCCTTTAATCACATTCTTTACCATTTGCAATCATAAAATAGTCTAATATCTTCATTTTTACAACATACGTAGCTATTACCCTCGAAAACTAAAACTTTTGACATAGGAAAAGAGCCTTTAATCACATTCTTTACCATTTGCAATCATAAAATAGTCTAATATCTTCATTTTTTCAACATACGTAGCTATTACCCTCGAAAACTAAAACTTTTGACATAGTAAAAGAGCCTTTAATCACATTCTTTACCATGTGCAATCATAAAATAGTCTAATATCTTCATTTTTTCAACATACGTAGCAATTACCCTCGAAAACTAAAACTTTTGAAATAGGAAAAGAGATTACCATTTGCAATCATAAAATAGTCTAATATCTTCATTTTTTCCACAGACAAAGCTATTACTCTCGAAAACTAAAACTTTTGAAATAGGAAAAGAGCCTTTAATCACATTCTTTACCATGTACAATCATAAAATTGTCTAATATCTTCATTTTTTTAACATACGTAGCTATTACCCTCGAAAACTAAAACTTTTGAAATAGGAAAAGAGCCTTTAATCACATTCTTTACCATGTGCAATCATAAAATAGTCTAATATCTTCATTTTTTCAACATATGTAGCTATTACCCTCGAAAACTAAAACTTTTGAAATAGGAAAATAGTCTTTAATCACATTCTTTACCATTTGCAATCATAAAATAGTCTAATATCTTCATTTTTTCAACATACGTAGCTATTACCCTCGAAAACTAAAACTTTTGAAATAGGAAAAGAGCCTTTAATCACATTCTTTACCATTTGCAATCATAAAATTGTCAAATATCTTCATTTTTTCAACATACGTAGCTATTACCCTCGAAAACTAAAACTTTTGACATAGGAAAAGAGCCTTTAATCACATTCTTTACCATTTGCAATCATAAAATATTCTAATATCTTCATTTTTTGAACATAAGTAGCTATTACCCTCGAAAACTAAAACTTTTGAAATAGGAAAAGAGCCTTTAATCACATTCTTTACCATTTGCAATCATAAAATAGTCTAATATCTTTATTTTTTCTATAGACAAAGCTATTACCCTCGAAAACTAAAACTTTTGAAATAGTAAAAGAGCCTTTAATCACATTCTTTACCATTTGCAATCATAAAATAGTCTAATATCTTTATTTTTTCAACTTACGTAGCTATTACCCTCGAAAACTATAACTTTTGAAATAGGAAAAGAGCCTTTAATCACATTCTTTACCATTTGCAATCATAAAATTGTCTAATATCTTCATTTTTTCAACATACGTAGCTATTACCCTCGAAAACTAAAACTTTTGAAATAGGAAAAGAGCCTTTAATCACATTCTTTACCATGTGCAATCATAAAAGAGTCTAATATCTTCATTTTTTCAACATACGTAGCTATTACCCTCGAAAACTAAAACTTTTGACATAGGAAAAGAGCCTTTAATCACATTCTTTACCATGTGCAATCATAAAATTGTCTAATATCTTCATTTTTTCAACATATGTAGCTATTACCCTCGAAAACTAAAACTTTTGAAATAGGAAAAGAGCCTTTAATCACATTCTTTACCATTTGTAATCATAAAATAGTCTAATATCTTCATTTTTTCAAAATACGTAGCTATTACCTTCGAAAACTAAAACTTTTGACATAGGAAAAGAGCCTTTAATCACATTCTTTACCATTTGCAATAATAAAATAGTCTAATATCTTCATTTTTTCAACATACATAGCTATTACCCTCGAAAACTAAAACTTTTGAAATAGGAAAAGAGCCTTTAATCACATTCTTTACCATTTGCAATCATAAAATTGTCTAATATCTTCATTTTTTCAACATACGTAGCTATTACCCTCGAAAACTAAAACTTTTGAAATAGGAAAATAGTCTTTAATCACATTCTTTACCATTTGCAATCATAAAATAGTCTAATATCTTCATTTTTTCAACATACGTAGCTATTATCCTCGAAAACTAAAACTTTTGAAATAGGAAAAGAGCCTTTAATCACATTCTTTACCATTTGCAATCATAAAATTGTCAAATATCTTCATTTTTTCAACATACGTAGCTATTACCCTCGAAAACTAAAACTTTTGACATAGGAAAAGAGCCTTTAATCACATTCTTTACCATTTGCAATCATAAAATAGTCTAATATCTTCATTTTTTCAACATACGTAGCTATTACCCTCGAAAACCGAAAGTTTTGACATAGGAAAAGAGCCTTTAATCACATTCTTTACCATTTGCACCCATAAAATAGTCTAATATCTTCATTTTTTCAACATACGTAGCTTTTACCCTCGAAAACTAAAACTTTTGAATAGGAAAAGAGCCTTTAATCACATTCTTTACCATTTGCAATCATAAAATAGTCTAATATCTTCATTTTTTCAACATACGTAGCTATTACCCTCGAAAACTAGAACTTTTGAAATAGGAAAAGAGCCTTTAATCACATTCTTTACCATTTGCAAACATAAAATAGTCTAATATCTTCATTTTTTCCACAGACAAAGCTTTTACCCTCGAAATCTAAACTTTTGAAATTGGAAAAGAGCCTTTAATCACATTCTTTACCATTTGCAATCATAAAATAGTCTAATATCTTCATTTTTTCAACATACGTAGCTATTACCCTCGAAAACTAAAACTTTTGACATAGTAAAAGAACCTTTTATCACATTCTTTACCATGTGCAATCATAAAATAGTCTAATATCTTCATTTTTTCAACATACGTAGCAATTACCCTCGAAAACTAAAACTTTTGAAATAGGAAAAGAGCCTTTAATCACAGTCTTTACCATTTAATCGAAAATTTTTTTATGATTTATGATTGCACATGGTAAAGAATGCGATTAAAGGCTCTTTTGCTATTTCAAAAGTTTTAGTTTTCGAGGGTAATAGCTACGTATGTTGAAAAAATGAAGATATTAGACTATTATGATTGCAAATGGTAAAGAATGTGATTAAAGGCTCTTTTCTTATTTCAAAAGTTTTAGTTTTCGAGGGTCATAGCTACGTATGTTGAAAAATTTAAGATATTAGACTATTTTATGATTGCAAATGGTAAAGAATGTAATTAAAGGCTCTTTTCCTATGTCAAAAGTTTTAGTTTTCGAGGGTAATAGCTACGTATGTTGAAAAAATGAAGATATTAGACTATTTTATGATTGCAAATGGTGAAGAATGTGATTAAAGTCTCTTTTCCTATTTCAAAAGTTTTAGTTTTCGAGGGTAATAGCTACGTATGTTGAAAAAATAAAGATATTAGACTATTTTATGATTGCAAATGGTAAGAATGTGATTAAAGGCTCTTTTCCTATGTCACAAGTTTTAGTTTTCGAGGGTAATAGCTAGGTATGTTGAAAAAATGAAGATATTAGACTATTTTATGATTGCAAATGGTAAAGAATGTGATTAAAGGCTCTTTTCCTATGTCAAAAGTTTTAGTTTTGAGGGTAATAGCTACGTATGTTGAAAAAATGAAGATATTAGACTATTTTATGATTGCAAATGGTAAAGAATGTGATTAAAGGCTCTTTTCCTATTTCAAAAGTTTTAGTTTTCGAGGGTAATAGCTTTTTCTGTGGAAAAAAATGAAGATATTAGACTATTTTATCATTGCACATGGTAAAGAATGTGATTAAAGGCTCTTTTCCTATTTCAAAAAGTTTTAGTTTTCGAGGGTAATAGCTATGTATTTTGAAAAAAATGAAGATATTAGACTATTTTATGATTGCAAATGGTAGAGAATGTGATTAAAGGCTCTTTTCCTATGTCAAAAGTTTTAGTTTTCGAGGGTAATAGCTACGTATGTTGAAAAAATGAAGATATTAGACTATTTTATGATTGCAAATGGTAAAGAATGTGATTAAAGGCTCTTTTCCTATTTGAAAAGTTTTAGTTTTCGAGGGTAATAGCTATGTCTGTGGAAAGTATGAAGATTTTAGACTATTTTATGATTGCACATGGTAAAGAATGTGATTAAAGGCTCTTTTCCTATTTCAAAAGTTTTAGTTTTCGAGGGTAATAGCTGATTGCAAATGGTAAAGAATGTGATTAAAGGCTCTTTTCCTATTTCAAAAGTTTTAGTTTTCGAGGGTAATAGCTATGTCTGTGGAAAAATGAAGATATTAGACTATTTTATGATTGCACATGGTAAAGAATGTGATTAAAGGCTCTTTTCCTATGTCAAAAGTTTCAGTTTTCGAGGGTAATAGCTACGTATGTTGAAAAAATGAATATATTAGACAATTTTATGATTGACCATGGTAAAGAATGTGATTAAAGGCTCTTTTCCTATTTCAAAAGTTTTAGTTTTCGGGGTAATAGCTACGTATGTTGAAAAAATGAAGATATTAGACTATTTTGTGATATCAAATGGTAAAGAATGTGACTAAAGGCTCTTTTCCTATTTCAAAAGTTTTAGTTTTCGAGGGTAATAGCTACGTATGTTGAAAAAATAAAGATATTAGACTATTTTATGATTGCAAATGGTAAAGAATGTGATTAAAGGCTCTTTTCCTATTTCAAAAGTTTTAGTTTTCGAGGGTAATAGCTACGTATGTTGAAAAAATGAAGATATTAGACTATTTTATGATTGCAAATGGTAAAGAATGTGATTAAAGGCTCTTTTCGTATTTGTCTGCTTTGTCTGTGTAAAAAATGAAGATATTAGACAATTTTATGATTGCACATGGTAAAGAATGTAATTAAAGGCTCTTTTCCTATTTCAAAAGTTTTAGTTTTCGAAGGTAATAGCTACGTATGTTGAAAAAATGAAGATATTAGACTATTTTATGATTGCAAATGGTAAAGAATGTGATTAAAGGCTCTTTTCCTATTTCAAAAGTTTTAGTTTTCGAGGGTAATAGCTACGTATGTTGAAAAAATGAAGATATTAGACAATTTTATGATTGCAAATGGTAAAGAATGTGATTAAAGGCTCTT
This sequence comes from Artemia franciscana, assembly GCF_032884065.1. Taxonomy (NCBI): domain Eukaryota; kingdom Metazoa; phylum Arthropoda; class Branchiopoda; order Anostraca; family Artemiidae; genus Artemia; species Artemia franciscana. Next base: position 23,623 of record NW_027064831.1, read on the forward strand.
TTCCTATGTCAAAAGTTTTAGTTTTCGAGGGTAATAGCTACGTATGTTGAAAAAATGAAGATATTAGACTATTTCATGATTGCACATGGTAAAGAGTGTGATTAAAGGCTCTTTTCCTATTTCAAAAGTTTTAGTTTTCGAGGGTAATAGCTACGTATGTTGAAACAATGAAGATATTAGACTATTTTATGATTGCAAATGGTAAAGAATGTGATTAAAGGCTCCTTTCCTATTTCAAAAGTTTTAGTTTTCGAGGGTAATAGCTACGTATGTTGAAAAAATGAAGATATTAGACTATTTTATGATTGCAAATGGTAAAGAATGTGATTAAAGGCTCTTTTCGTATTTTTCTGCTTTGTCTGTGGAAAAAATGAAGATATTAGAAAATTTCATGATTGCACATGGTAAAGAATGTGATTAAAGGCTCTTTTCCTATTTCAAAAGTTTTAGTTTTTGAGGGTAATAGCTACGTATGTTGAAAAAATGAAGATATTAGACTATTTTATGATTGCAAATGGTAAAGAATGTGATTAAAGGCTCTTTTCCTATTTCAAAAGTTTTAGTGTTCGAGGGTAATAGCTACGTATGTTGAAAAAATGAAGATATTAGACTATTTTATGATTGCAAATGGTGAAGAATGTGATTAAAGGCTCTTTTCCTATTTCAAAAGTTTTAGTTTTCGAGGGTAATAA
>NW_027064832.1:0-24311 GCF_032884065.1 Artemia franciscana
ATCTATTTATTGAATAGTGAAAAAGTCTTTTCTAAAATGACGTCTTGCATATGACTCATAGAAATAGTAGATAGACTAGCTAGAATCAAACTTTCACTGTTCTATCTACTATTGATTCTAGCTGGTCTAGAATCAATAGATTAGAATTCTAGAACCATATGCAAGACGTCACATACGAACTAGTGCTATTCTATTGAATCTATTAGAATCAAACAGAAAGTTTGATTCTAGATTCAAATAGATTTGAATCTATTTATTGAATAGTGAAAAAGTCTTTTCTAAAATGACGTCTTGCATATGACTCATAGAAATAGTAGATAGACTAGCTAGAATCAATAGATTAGAATTCTAGAACCATATGCAAGACGTCACACACGAACTAGTGCTATTCTATTGATTCTATTAGAATCAATCAGAAAGTTTGATTCTAGATTCAAATAGATTTGAATCTATTTATTGAATAGTGAAAAAGTCTTTTCTAAAATGACGTCTTGCATATGACTCATAGAAATAGTAGATAGACTAGCTAGAATCAAACTTTCACTGTTCTATCTACTATTGATTCTAGCTGGTCTAGAATCAATAGATTAGAATTCTAGAACCATATGCAAGACGTCACATACGAACTAGTGCTATTCTATTGATTCTATTAGAATCAAACAGAAAGTTTGATTCTAGATTCAAATAGATTTGAATCAATTTATTGAATAGTGAAAAAGTCTTTTCTAAATTGACGTCTTGCATATGACTCATAGAAATAGTAGATAGACTAGCTAGAATCAATAGATTAGAATTCTAGAACCATATGCAAGACGTCACTTACGAACTAGTGCTATTCTATTGATTCTATTAGAATCAAACAGAAAGTTTGATTCTAGATTCAAATAGATTTGAATCTATTTATTGAATAGTGAAAAAGTCTTTTCTAAAATGACGTCTTGCATATGACTCATAGAAATAGTAGATAGACTAGCTAGAATCAAACTTTCACTGTTCTATCTACTATTGATTCTAGCTGGTCTAGAATCAATAGATTAGAATTCTAGAACCATATGCAAGACGTCACACACGAACTAGTGCTATTCTATTGATTCTATTAGAATCAAACAGAAAGTTTGATTCTAGATTCAAATAGATTTGAATCTATTTATTGAATAGTGAAAAAGTCTTTTCTAAAATGACGTCTTGCATATGACTCATAGAAATAGTAGATAGACTAGCTAGAATCAATAGATTAGAATTCTAGAACCATATGCAAGACGTCACATACGAACTAGTGGTATTCTATTGATTCTATTAGAATCAAACAGAAAGTTTGATTCTAGATTCAAATAGATTTGAATCTATTTATTGAATAGTGAAAAAGTCTTTTCTAAAATGACGTCTTGCATATGACTCATAGAAATAGTAGATAGACTAGCTAGAATCAAACTTTCACTGTTCTATCTACTATTGATTCTAGCTGGTCTAGAATCAATAGATTAGAATTCTAGAACAAATCTATTTGAATCTAGAATCAAACTTTCTGTTTGATTCTAATAGAATCAATAGAATAGCACTAGTTCGTATGTGACGTCTTGCATATGGTTCTAGAATTCTAATCTATTGATTCTAGCTAGTCTATCTACTATTTCTATGAGTCATATGCAAGACGTCATTTTAGAAAAGACTTTTTCACTATTCAATAAATAGATTCAAATCTATTTGAATCTAGAATCAAACTTTCTGTTTGATTCTAATAGAATCAATAGAATAGCACTAGTTCGTATGTGACGTCTTGCATATGGTTCTAGAATTCTAATCTATTGATTCTAGACCAGCTAGAATCAATAGTAGATAGAACAGTGAAAGTTTGATTCTAGCTAGTCTATCTACTATTTCTATGAGTCATATGCAAGACGTCATTTTAGAAAAGACTTTTTCACTATTCAATAAATAGATTCAAATCTATTTGAATCTAGAATCAAACTTTCTGTTTGATTCTAATAGAATCAATAGAATAGCACTAGTTCGTATGTGACGTCTTGCATATGGTTCTAGAATTCTAATCTATTGATTCTAGCTAGTCTATCTACTATTTCTATGAGTCATATGCAAGACGTCATTTTAGAAAAGACTTTTTCACAATTCAATAAATAGATTCAAATCTATTTGAATCTAGAATCAAACTTTCTGTTTGATTCTAATAGAATCAATAGAATAGCACTAGTTCGTATGTGACGTCTTGCATATGGTTCTAGAATTCTAATCTATTGATTCTAGACCAGCTAGAATCAATAGTAGATAGAACAGTGAAAGTTTGATTCTAGCTAGTCTATCTACTATTTCTATCAGTCATATGCAAGACGTCATTTTAGAAAAGACTTTTTCACTATTCAATAAATAGATTCAAATCTATTTGAATCTAGAATCAAACTTTCTGTTTGATTCTAATAGAATCAATAGAATAGCACTAGTTCGTATGTGACGTCTTGCATATGGTTCTAGAATTCTAATCTATTGATTCTAGCTAGTCTATCTACTATTTCTATGAGTCATATGCAAGACGTCATTTTAGAAAAGACTTTTTCACTATTCATTAAATAGATTCAAATCTATTTGAATCTAGAATCAAACTTTCTGTTTGATTCTAATAGAATCAATAGAATAGCACTAGTTCGTATGTGACGTCTTGCATATGGTTCTAGAATTCTAATCTATTGATTCTAGCTAGTCTATCTACTATTTCTATGAGTCATATGCAAGACGTCATTTTAGAAAAGACTTTTTCACTATTCAATAAATAGATTCAAATCTATTTGAATCTAGAATCAAACTTTCTGTTTGATTCTAATAGAATCAATAGAATAGCACTAGTTCGTATGTGACGTCTTGCATATGGTTCTAGAATTATAATCTATTGATTCTAGACCAGCTAGAATCAATAGTAGATAGAACAGTGAAAGTTTGATTCTAGCTAGTCTATATACTATTTCTATGAGTCATATGCAAGACGTCATTTTAGAAAAGACTTTTTCGCTATTCAATAAATAGATTCAAATCTATTTGAATCTAGAATCGAACTTTCTGTTTGATTCTAATAGAATCAATAGAATAGCACTAGTTCGTATGTGACGTCTTGCATATGGTTCTAGAATTCTAATCTATTGATTCTAGCTAGTCTATCTACTATTTCTATGAGTCATATGCAAGACGTCATTTTAGAAAAGACATTTTCACTATTCAATAAATAGATTCAAATCTATTTGAATGTAGAATCAAACTTTCTGTTTGATTCTAATAGAACCAATAGAATAGCACTAGTTCGTATGTGACGTCTTGCATATGGTTCTAGAATTCTAATCTATTGATTCTAGACCAGCTAGAATCAATAGTAGATAGAACAGTGAAAGTTTGATTCTAGCTAGTCTATCTACTATTTCTATGAGTCATATGCAAGACGTCATTTTAGAAAAGACTTTTTCACTATTCAATAAATAGATTCAAATCTATTTGAATCTAGAATCAAACTTTCTGTTTGATTCTAATAGAATCAATAGAATAGCACTAGTTCGTATGTGACGTCTTGCATATGGTTCTAGAATTCTAATCTATTGATTCTAGCTAGTCTATCTACTATTTCTATGAGTCATATGCAAGACGTCATTTTAGAAAAGACTTTTCCACTATTCAATAAATAGATTCAAATCTATTCGAATCTAGAATCAAACTTTCTGTTTGATTCTAATAGAATCAATAGAATAGCACTAGTTCGTATGTGACGTCTTGCATATGGTTCTAGAATTCTAATCGATTGATTCTAGACCAGCTAGAATCAATAGTAGAAAGAACAGTGAAAGTTTGATTCTAGCTAGTCTATCTACTATTTCTATGAGTCATATGCAAGACGTCATTTTAGAAAAGACTTTTTCACTATTCAATAAATAGATTCAAATCTATTTGAATCTAGAATCAAACTTTCTGTTTGATTCTAATAGAATCAATAGAATAGCACTAGTTCGTATGTGACGTCTTGCATATGGTTCTAGAATTCTAATCTATTGATTCTAGCTAGTCTATCTACTATTTCTATGAGTCATTTGCAAGACGTCATTTTAGAAAAGACTTTTTCACTATTCAATAAATAGATTCAAATCTATTTGAATCTAGAATCAAACTTTCTGTTTGATTTTAATAGAATCAATAGAATAGCACTAGTTCGTATGTGACGTCTTGCATATGGTTCTAGAATTCTAATCTATTGATTCTAGACCAGCTAGAATCAATAGTAGATAGAACAGTGAAAGTTTGATTCTAGCTAGTCTATCTACTATTTCTATGACTCATATGCAAGACGTCATTTTAGAAAAGACTTTTTCACTATTCAATAAATAGATTCAAATCTATTTGAATCTAGAATCAAACTTTCTGTTTGATTCTAATAGAATCAATAGAATAGCACTAGTTCGTATGTGACGTCTTGCATATGGTTCTAGAATTCTAATCTATTGATTCTAGCTAGTCTATCTACTATTTCAATGAGTCATATGCAAGACGTCATTTTAGAAAAGACTTTTTCACTATTCAATAAATAGATTCAAATCTATTTGAATCTAGAATCAAACTTTCTGTTTGATTCTAATAGAATCAATAGAATAGCACTAGTTCGTATGTGACGTCTTACATATGGTTCTAGAATTCTAATCTATTGATTCTAGACCAGCTAGAATCAATAGTAGATAGAACAGTGAAAGTTTGATTCTAGCTAGTCTATCTACTATTTCTATGAGTCATATGCAAGACGTCATTTTAGAAAAGACTTTTTCACTATTCAATAAATAGATTCAAATCTATTTGAATCTAGAATCAAACTTTCTGTTTGATTCTAATAGAATCAATAGAATAGCACTAGTTCGTATGTGACGTCTTGCATATGGTTCTAGAATTCTAATCTATTGATTCTAGCTAGTCTATCTACTATTTCTATGAGTCATATGCAAGAAGTCATTTTAGAAAAGATTTTTCTCCATTCAATAAATAGATTCAAATCTATTTGAATCTAGAATCAAACTTTCTGTTTGATTCTAATAGAATCAATAGAATAGCACTAGTTCGTATGTGACGTCTTGGATATGGTTCTAGAATTCTAATCTATTGATTCTAGACCAGCTAGAATCAATAGTAGATAGAACAGTGAAAGTTTGATTCTAGCTAGTCTATCTACTATTTCTATGAGTCATATGCAAGACGTCATTTTAGAAAAGACTTTTTCACTATTCAATAAACAGATTCAAATCTATTTGAATCTAGAATCAAACTTTCTGTTTGATTCTAATAGAATCAATAGAATAGCACTAGTTCGTATGTGACGTCTTGCATATGGTTCTAGAATTCTAATCTATTGATTCTAGCTAGTCTATCTACTATTTCTATGAGTCATATGCAAGACGTCATTTTAGAAAAGACTTTTTCACTATTCAATAAATAGATTCAAATCTATTTGAATCTAGAATCAAACTTTCTGTTTGATTCTAATAGAATCAATAGAATAGCACAAGTTCGTATGTGACGTCTTGCATATGGTTCTAGAATTCTAATCAATTGATTCTAGACCAGCTAGAATCAATAGTAGATAGAACAGTGAAAGTTTGATTCTAGCTAGTCTATCTACTATTTCTATGAGTCATATGCAAGACGTCATTTTAGAAAAGACTTTTTCACTATTCAATAAATAGATTCAAATCTATTTGAATCTAGAATCAAACTATCTGTTTGATTCTAATAGAATCAATAGAATAGCACTAGTTCGTATGTGACGTCTTGCATATGGTTCTAGAATTCTAATCTATTGATTCTAGCTAGTCTATCTACTATTTCTATGAGTCATATGCAAGACGTCATTTTAGAAAAGACTTTTTCACTATTCAATAAATAGATTCAAATCTATTTGAATCTAGAATCAAACTTTCTGTTTGATTCTAATAGAATCAATAGAATAGCACTAGTTCGTATGTGACGTCTTGCATATGGTTCTAGAATTCTAATCTATTGATTCTAGACCAGCTAGAATCAATAGTAGATAGAACAGTGAAATTTTGATTCTAGCTAGTCTATCTACTATTTCTATGAGTCATATGCAAGACGTCATTTTAGAAAAGACTTTTTCACTATTCAATAAATAGATTCAAATCTATTTGAATCTAGAATCAAACTTTCTGTTTGATTCTAATAGAATCAATAGAATAGCACTAGTTCGTATGTGACGTCTTGCATATGGTTCTAGAATTCTAATCTATTGATTCTAGCTAGTCTATCTACTATTTCTATGAGTCATATGCAAGACGTCATTTTAGAAAAGACTTTTTCACTATTCAATAAATAGATTCAAATCTATTTGAATCTAGAATCAAACTTTCTGTTTGATTCTAATATAATCAATAGAATAGCACAAGTTCGTATGTGACGTCTTGCATATGGTTCTAGAATTCTAATCTATTGATTCTAGACCAGCTAGAATCAATAGTAGATAGAACAGTGAAAGTTTGATTCTAGCTAGTCTATCTACTATTTCTATGAGTCATATGCAAGACGTCATTTTAGAAAAGACTTTTTCACTATTCAATAAATAGATTCAAATCTATTTGAATCTAGAATCAAACTTTCTGTTTGATTCTAATAGAATCAATAGAATAGCACTAGTTCGTATGTGACGTCTTGCATATGGTTCTAGAATTCTAATCTATTGATTCTAGCTAGTCTATCTACTATTTCTATGAGTCATATGCAAGACGTCATTTTAGAAAAGACTTTTCCACTATTCAATAAATAGATTCAAATCTATTTGAATCTAGAATCAAACTTTCTGTTTGATTCTAATAGAATCAATAGAATAGCACTAGTTCGTATGTGACGTCTTGCATATGGTTCTAGAATTCTAATCGATTGATTCTAGCTAGTCTATCTACTATTTCTATGAGTCATATGCAAGACGTCATTTTAGAAAAGACTTTTTCACTATTCAATAAATAGATTCAAATCTATTTGAATCTAGAATCAAACTTTCTGTTTGATTTTAATAGAATCAATAGAATAGCACTAGTTCGTATGTGACGTCTTGCATATGGTTCTAGAATTCTAATCTATTGATTCTAGACCAGCTAGAATCAATAGTAGATAGAACAGTGAAATTTTGATTCTAGCTAGTCTATCTACTATTTCTATGAGTCATATGCAAGACGTCATTTTAGAAAAGACTTTTTCACTATTCAATAAATAGATTCAAATCTATTTGAATCTAGAATCAAACTTTCTGTTTGATTCTAATAGAATCAATAGAATAGCACTAGTTCGTATGTGACGTCTTGCATATGGTTCTAGAATTCTAATCTATTGATTCTAGCTAGTCTATCTACTATTTCTATGAGTCATATGCAAGACGTCATTTTAGAAAAGACTTTTTCACTATTCAATAAATAGATTCAAATCTATTTGAATCTAGAATCAAACTTTCTGTTTGATTCTAATAGAATCAATAGAATAGCACTAGTTCGTATGTGACGTCTTGCATATGGTTCTAGAATTCTAATCTATTGATTCTAGACCAGCTAGAATCAATATTAGATAGAACAGTGAAAGTTTGATTCTAGCTAGTCTATCTACTATTTCTATGAGTCATATGCAAGACGTCATTTTAGAAAAGACTTTTTCACTATTCAATAAATAGATTCAAATCTATTTGAATCTAGAATAAAACTTTCTGTTTGATTCTAATAGAATCAATAGAATAGCACTAGTTCGTATGTGACGTCTTGCATATGGTTCTAGAATTCTAATCTATTGATTCTACCTAGTCTATCTACTATTTCTATGAGTCATATGCAAGACGTCATTTTAGAAAAGACTTTTTCACTATTCAATAAATAGATTCAAATCTATTTGAATCTAGAATCAAACTTTCTGTTTGATTTTAATAGAATCAATAGAATAGCACTAGTTCGTATGTGACGTCTTGCATATGGTTCTAGAATTCTAATCTATTGATTCTAGACCAGCTAGAATCAATAGTAGATAGAACAGTGAAAGTTTGATTCTAGCTAGTCTATCTACTATTTCTATGAGTCATATGCAAGACGTCATTTTAGAAAAGACTTTTTCACTATTCAATAAATAGATTTAAATCTATTTGAATCTAGAATCAAACTTTCTGTTTGATTCTAATAGAATCAAAAGAATAGCACTAGTTAGTATGTGACGTCTTGCATATGGTTCTAGAATTCTAATCTATTGATTCTAGCTAGTCTATCTACTATTTCTATGAGTCATATGCAAGACGTCATTTTAGAAAAGACTTTTTCACTATTCAATAAATAGATTCAAATCTATTTGAATCTAGAATAAAACTTTCTGTTTGATTCTAATAGAATCAATAGAATAGCACTAGTTCGTATGTGACGTCTTGCATATGGTTCTAGAATTCTAATCTATTGATTCTAGCTAGTCTATCTACTATTTCTATGAGTCATATGCAAGACGTCATTTTAGAAAAGACTTTTTCACTATTCAATAAATAGATTCAAATCTATTTGAATCTAGAATCAAACTTTCTGTTTGATTCTAATAGAATCAATAGAATAGCACTAGTTCGTATGTGACGTCTTGCATATGGTTCTAGAATTCTAATCTATTGATTCTAGACCAGCTAGAATCAATAGTAGATAGAACAGTGAAAGTTTGATTCTAGCTAGTCTATCTACTATTTCTATGAGTCATATGCAAGACGTCATTTTAGAAAAGACTTTTTCACTATTCAATAAATAGATTTAAATCTATTTGAATCTAGAATCAAACTTTCTGTTTGATTCTAATAGAATCAAAAGAATAGCACTAGTTAGTATGTGACGTCTTGCATATGGTTCTAGAATTCTAATCTATTGATTCTAGCTAGTCTATCTACTATTTCTATGAGTCATATGCAAGACGTCATTTTAGAAAAGACTTTTTCACTATTTAATAAATAGATTCAAATCTATTTGAATCTAGAATCAAACTTTCTGTTTGATTCTAATAGAATCAATAGAATAGCACTAGTTCGTATGTGACGTCTTGCATATGGTTCTAGAATTCTAATCTATTGATTCTAGACCAGCAAGAATCAATAGTAGATAGAACAGTGAAAGTTTGATTCTAGCTAGTCTATCTACTATTTCTATGAGTCATATGCAAGACGTCATTTTAGAAAAGACTTTTTCACTATTCAATAAATAGATTCAAATCTATTTGAATCTAGAATCAAACTTTCTGTTTGATTCTAATAGAATCAATAGAATAGCACTAGTTCGTATGTGACGTCTTGCATATGGTTCTAGAATTCTAATCTATTGATTCTAGACCAGCTAGAATCAATAGTAGATAGAACAGTGAAAGTTTGATTCTAGCTAGTCTATCTACTATTTCTATGAGTCATATGCAAGACGTCATTTTAGAAAAGACTTTTTCACTATTCAATAAATAGATTCAAATCTATTTTAATCTAGAATCAAACTTTCTGTTTGATTCTAATAGAATCAATAGAATAGCACTAGTTCGTATGTGACGTCTTGCATATGGTTCTAGAATTATAATCTATTGATTCTAGCTAGTCTATCTACTATTTCTATGAGTCATATGCAAGACGTCATTTTAGAAAAGACTTTTTCACTATTCAATAAATAGATTTAAATCTATTTGAATCTAGAATCAAACTTTCTGTTTGATTCTAATAGAATCAATAGAATAGCACTAGTTCGTATGTGACGTCTTGCATATGGTTCTAGAATTCTAATCTATTGATTCTAGCTAGTCTATCTACTATTTCTATGAGTCATATGCAAGACGTCATTTTAGAAAAGACTTTTTCACTATTCAATAAATAGATTTAAATCTATTTGAATCTAGAATCAAACTTTCTGTTTGATTCTAATAGAATCAATAGAATAGCACTAGTTCGTATGTGACGTCTTGCATATGGTTCTAGAATTCTAATCTATTGATTCTAGCTAGTCTATCTACTTTTTCTATGAGTCATATGCAAAACGTCATTTTAGAAAAGACTTTTTCACATTTCATTAAATAGATTCAAATCTATTTGAATCTAGAATCAAACTTTCTGTTTGATTCTAATAGAATCAATAGAATAGCACTAGTTTGTATGTGACGTCTTGCATATGGTTCTAGAATTCTAATCTATTGATTCTAGCTAGTCTATCTACTATTTCTATGAGTCATATGCAAGACGTCATTTTAGAAAAGACTTTTTCACTATTCAATACATAGATTCAAATCTATTTGAATCTAAAATCAAACTTTCTGTTTGATTCTAATAGAATCAATAGAATAGCACTAGTTCGTATGTGACGTCTTGCATATGGTTCTAGAATTCTAATCTATTGATTCTAGACCAGCTAGAATCAATAGTAGATAGAAAAGTTAAAGTTTGATTCTAGCTAGTCTATCTACTATTTCTATGAGTCATATGCAAGACGTCATTTTAGAAAAGACTTTTTCACTATTCAATAAATAGATTCAAATCTATTTGAATCTAGAATCAAACTTTCTGTTTGATTCTAATAGAATCAATAGAATAGCACTAGTTCGTATGTGACGTCTTGCATATGGTTCTAGAATTCTAATCTATTGATTCTAGCTAGTCTATCTACTATTTCTATGAGTCATATGCAAGATGTCATTTTAGAAAAGAATTTTTCACTATTCAATAAATAGATTCAAATCTATTTGAATCTAGAATCAAACTTTCTGTTTGATTTTAATAGAATCAATAGAATAGCACTAGTTCGTATGTGATGTCTTGCATATGGTTCTAGAATTCTAATCTATTGATTCTAGACCAGCTAGAATCAATAGTAGATAGAACAGTGAAAGTTTGATTCTAACTAGTGTATCTACTATTTCTATGAGTCATATGCAAGACGTCATTTTAGAAAAGACTTTTTCACTATTCAATAAATAGATTTAAATCTATTTGAATCTAGAATCAAACTTTCTGTTTGATTCTAATAGAATCAATAGAATAGCACTAGTTCGTATGTGACGTCTTGCATATGGTTCTAGAATTCTAATCTATTGATTCTAGACCAGCTAGAATCAATAGTAGATAGAAAAGTTAAAGTTTGATTCTAGCTAGTCTATCTACTATTTCTATGAGTCATATGCAAGACGTCATTTTAGAAAAGACTTTTTCACTATTCAATAAATAGATTCAAATCTATTTGAATCTAGAATCAAACTTTCTGTTTGATTCTAATAGAATCAATAGAATAGCACTAGTTCGTATGTGACGTCTTGCATATGGTTCTAGAATTCTAATCTATTGATTCTAGCTAGTCTATCTACTATTTCTATGAGTCATATGCAAGATGTCATTTTAGAAAAGAATTTTTCACTATTCAATAAATAGATTCAAATCTATTTGAATCTAGAATCAAACTTTCTGTTTGATTTTAATAGAATCAATAGAATAGCACTAGTTCGTATGTGATGTCTTGCATATGGTTCTAGAATTCTAATCTATTGATTCTAGACCAGCTAGAATCAATAGTAGATAGAACAGTGAAAGTTTGATTCTAGCTAGTGAATCTACTATTACTATGAGTCATATGCAAGACGTCATTTTAGAAAAGACTTTTTCACTATTCAATAAATAGATTTAAATCTATTTGAATCTAGAATCAAACTTTCTGTTTGATTCTAATAGAATCAATAGAATAGCACTAGTTCGTATGTGACGTCTTGCATATGGTTCTAGAATTCTAATCTATTGATTCTAGCTAGTCTATCTACTATTTCTATGAGTCATATGCAAGACATCATTTTAGAAAAGACTTTTTCACTATTCAATAAATAGATTCAAATCTATTTGAATGTAGAATCAAACTTTCTGTTTGATTCTAATAGAATCAATAGAATAGCACTAGTTCGTATGTGACGTCTTGCATATGGTTCTAGAATTCTAATCTATTGATTCTAGACCAGCTAGAATCAATAGTAGATAGAACAGTGAAAGTTTGATTCTAGCTAGTCTATCTACTATTTCTATGAGTCATATGCAAGACGTCATTTTAGAAAAGACTTTTTCTCTATTCAATAAATAGATTCAAATCTATTTGAATCTAGAATCAAACTTTCTGTTTGATTCTAATAGAATCAATAGAATAGCACTAGTTCGTATGTGACGTCTTGCATATGGTTCTAGAATTCTAATCTATTGATTCTAGCTAGTCTATCTACTATTTCTATGAGTCATATGCAAGACGTCATTTTAGAAAAGACTTTTTCACTATTCAATAAATAGATTCAAATCTATTTGAATCTAGAATCAAACTTTCTGTTTGATTCTAATAGAATCAATAGAATAGCACTAGTTCGTATGTGACGTCTTGCATATGGTTCTAGAATTCTAATCTATTGATTCTAGACCAGCTAGAATCAATAGTAGAAAGAACAGTGAAAGTTTGATTCTAGCTAGTCTATTTACTATTTCTATGAGTCATATGCAAGACGTCATTTTAGAAAAGACTTTTTCACTATTCAATAAATAGATTCAAATCTATTTGAATCTAGAATCAAACTTTCTGTTTGATTCTAATAGAATCAATAGAATAGCACTAGTTCGTATGTGACGTCTTGCATATGATTCTAGAATTCTAATCTATTGATTCTAGCTAGTCTATCTACTATTTCTATGAGTCATATGCAAGACGTCATTTTAGAAAAGACTTTTTCACTATTCAATAAATAGATTCAAATCTATTTGAATCTAGAATCAAACTTTCTGTTTGATTCTAATAGAATCAATAGAATAGCACTAGTTCGTATGTGACGTCTTGCATATGGTTCTAGAATTCTAATCTATTGATTCTAGACCAGCTAGAATCAATAGTAGATAGAACAGTGAAAGTTTGATTCTAGCTAGTCTATCTACTATTTCTATGAGTCATATGCAAGACGTCATTTTAGAAAAGACTTTTTCACTATTCAATAAATAGATTCAAATCTATTTGAATCTAGAATCAAACTTTCTGTTTGATTCTAATAGAATCAATAGAATAGCACTAGTTCGTATGTGACGTCTTGCATATGGTTCTAGAATTCTAATCTATTGATTCTAGCTAGTCTATCTACTATTTCTATGAGTCATATGCAAGACGTCATTTTAGAAAAGACTTTTTCACTATTCAATAAATAGATTCAAATCTATTTGAATCTAGAATCAAACTTTCTGTTTGATTCTAATATAATCAATAGAATAGCACTAGTTCGTATGTGACGTCTTGCATATGGTTCTAGAATTCTAATCTATTGATTCTAGACCAGCTAGAATCAATAGTAGATAGAACAGTGAAAGTTTGATTCTAGCTAGTCTATCTACTATGTCTATGAGTCATATGCAAGACGTCATTTTAGAAAAGACTTTTTCTCTATTCAATAAATAGATTCAAATCTATTTGAATCTAGAATCAAACTTTCTGTTTGATTCTAATAGAATCAATAGAATAGCACTAGTTCGTATGTGACGTCTTGCATATGGTTCTAGAATTCTAATCTATTGATTCTAGACCAGCTAGAATCAATAGTAGATAGAACAGTGAAAGTTTGATTCTAGCTAGTCTATCTACTATTTCTATGAGTCATATGCAAGACGTCATTTTAGAAAAGACTTTTTCACTATTCAATAAATAGATTCAAATCTATTTGAATCTAGAATCAAACTTTCTGTTTGATTCTAATAGAATCAATAGAATAGCACTAGTTCGTATGTGACGTCTTGCATATGGTTCTAGAATTCTAATCTATTGATTCTAGCTAGTCTATCTACTATTTCTATGAGTCATATGCAAGACGTCATTTTAGAAAGACTTTTTCACTATTCAATAAATGGATTCAAATCTATTTGAATCTAGAATCAAACTTTCTGTTTGATTCTAATAGAATCAATAGAATAGCACTAGTTCGTATGTGACGTCTTGCATATGGTTCTAGAATTCTAATCTATTGATTCTAGACCAGCTAGAATCAATAGTAGATAGAACAGTGAAAGTTTGATTCTAGCTAGTCTATCTACTATTTCTATGAGTCATATGCAAGACGTCATTTTAGAAAAGACTTTTTCACTATTCAATAAATAGATTCAAATCTATTTGAATCTAGAATCAAACTTTCTGTTTGATTCTAATAGAATCAATAGAATAGCACTAGTTCGTATGTGACGTCTTGCATATGGTTCTAGAATTCTAATCTATTGATTCTAGCTAGTCTATCTACTATTTCTATGAGTCATATGCAAGACGTCATTTTAGAAAAGACTTTTTCACTATCCAATAAATAGATTCAAATCTATTTGAATCTAGAATCAAACTTTCTGTTTGATTCTAATAGAATTAATAGAATAGCACTAGTTCGTATGTGACGTCTTGCATATGGTTCTAGAATTCTAATCTATTGATTCTAGACCAGCTAGAATCAATAGTAGATAGAACAGTGAAAGTTTGATTCTAGCTAGTCTATCTACTATTTCTATGAGTCATATGCAAGACGTCATTTTAGAAAAGACTTTTTCACTATTCAATAAATAGATTCAAATCTATTTGAATCTAGAATCAAACTTTCTGTTTGATTCTAATAGAAACAATAGAATAGCACTAGTTCGTATGTGACGTCTTGCATATGGTTCTAGAATTCTAATCTATTGATTCTAGCTAGTCTATCTACTATTTCTATGAGTCATATGCAAGACGTCATTTTAGAAAAGACTTTTTCACTATTCAATAAATAGATTCAAATCTATTTGAATCTAGAATCAAACTTTCTGTTTGATTCTAATAGAATCAATAGAATAGCACTAGTTCGTATGTGACGTCTTGCATATGGTTATAGAATTCTAATGTATTGATTCTAGACCAGCTAGAATCAATAGTAGATAGAACAGTGAAAGTTTGATTCTAGCTAGTCTATCTACTATTTCTATGAGTCATATGCAAGACGTCATTTTAGAAAAGACTTTTTCACTATTCAATAAATAGATTCAAATCTATTTGAATCTAGAATCAAACCTTCTGTTTGATTCTAATAGAATCAATAGAATAGCACTAGTTCGTATGTGACGTCTTGCATATGGTTCTAGAATTCTAATCTATTGATTCTAGCTAGTCTATCTACTATTTCTATGAGTCATATGCAAGACGTCATTTTAGAAAAGACTTTTTCACTATTCAATAAATAGATTCAAATCTATTTGAATCTAGAATCAAACTTTCTGTTTGATTCTAATAGAATCAATAGAATAGCACTAGTTCGTATGTGACGTCTTGCATATGGTTCTAGAATTCTAATCTATTGATTCTAGCTAGTCTATCTACTATTTCTATGAGTCATATGCAAGACGTCATTTTAGAAAAGACTTTTTCACTATTCAATAAATAGATTCAAATCTATTTGAATCTAGAATCAAACTTTCTGTTTGATTCTAATAGAATCAATAGAATAGCACTAGTTCGGTTGTGACGTCTTGCATATGGTTCTAGAATTCTAATCTATTGATTCTAGACCAGCAAGAATCAATAGTAGATAGAACAGTGGAAAGTTTGATTCTAGCTAGTCTATCTACTATTTCTATGAGTCATATGCAAGACGTAATTTTAGAAAAGACTTTTTCACTATTCAATAAATAGATTCAAATTTATTTGAATCTAGAATCAAACTTTCTGTTTGATTCTAATAGAATCAATAGAATAGCACTAGTCCGTATGTGACGTCTTGCATATGGTTCTAGAATTCTAATCTATTGATTCTAGCTACTCTATCTACTATTTCTATGAGTCATATGCAAGACGTCATTTTAGAAAAGACTTTTTCACTATTCAATAAATAGATTCAAATCTATATGAATCTAGAATCAAACTTTCTGTTTGATTCTAATAGAATCAATAGAATAGCACTAGTTCGTATGTGACGTCTTGCATATGGTTCTAGAATTCTAATCTATTGATTCTAGACCAGCTAGAATCAATAGTAGATAGAACAGTGAAAGTTTGATTCTAGCTAGTCTATCTACTATTTCTATGAGTCATATGCAAGACGTCATTTTAGAAAAGACTTTTTCACTATTCAATAAATAGATTCAAATCTATTTGAATCTAGAATCAAACTTTCTGTTTGATTCTAATAGAATCAATAGAATAGCACTAGTTCGTATGTGACGTCTTGCATATGGTTCTAGAATTCTAATCTATTGATTCTAGCTAGTCTATCTACTATTTCTATGAGTCATATGCAAGACGTCATTTTAGAAAAGACTTTTTCACTATTCAATAAATAGATTCAAATCTATTTGAATCTAGAATCAAACTTTCTGTTTGATTCTAATAGAATCAATAGAATAGCACTAGTTCGTATGTGACGTCTTGCATATGGTTCTAGAATTCTAATCTATTGATTCTAGACCAGCTAGAATCAATAGTAGATAGAACAGTGAAAGTTTGATTCTAGCTAGTCTATCTACTATTTCTATGAGTCATATGCAAGACGTCATTTTAGAAAAGACTTTTTCACTATTCAATAAATAGATTCAAATCTATTTGAATCTAGAATCAAACTTTCTGTTTGATTCTAATAGAATCAATAGAATAGCACTAGTTCGTATGTGACGTCTTGCATATGGTTCTAGAATTTTAATCTATTGATTCTAGCTAGTCTATCTACTATTTCTATGAGTCATATGCAAGACGTCATTTTAGAAGAGACTTTTTCACTATTCAATAAATAGATTCAAATCTATTTGAATCTAGAATCAAACTTTCTGTTTGATTCTAATAGAATCAATAGAATAGCACTAGTTCGTATGTGACGTCTTGCATATGGTTCTAGAATTCTAATCTATTGATTCTAGACCAGCTAGAATCAATATTAGATAGAACAGTGAAAGTTTGATTCTAGCTAGTCTATCTACTATTTCTATGAGTCATATGCAAGACGTCATTTTAGAAAAGACTTTTTCACTATTCAATAAATAGATTCAAATCTATTTGAATCTAGAATCAAACTTTCTGTTTGATTCTAATAGAATCAATAGAATAGCACTAGTTCGTATGTGACGTCTTGCATATGGTTCTAGAATTCTAATCTATTGATTCTAGCTAGTCTATCTACTATTTCTATGAGTCATATGCAAGACGTCATTTTAGAAAAGACTTTTTCACTATTCAATAAATAGATTCAAATCTATTTGAATCTAGAATCAAACTTTCTGTTTGATTCTAATAGAATCAATAGAATAGCACTAGTTCGTATGTGACGTCTTGCATATGGTTCTAGAATTCTAATCTATTGATTCTAGCTAGTCTATCTACTATTTCTATGAGTCATATGCAAGACGTCATTTTAGAAAAGACTTTTTCACTATTCAATAAATAGATTCAAATCTATTTGAATCTAGAATCAAACTTCTGTTTGATTCTAATAGAATCAATAGAATAGCACTAGTTCGTATGTGACGTCTTGCATATGGTTCTAGAATTCTAATCTATTGATTCTAGCTAGTCTATCTACTATTTCTATGAGTCATATGCAAGACGTCATTTTAGAAAAGACTTTTTCACTATTCAATAAATAGATTCAAATCTATTTTAATCTAGAATCAAACTTTCTGTTTGATTCTAATAGAATCAATAGAATAGCACTAGTTCGTATGTGACGTCTTGCATATGGTTCTAGAATTCTAATCTATTGATTCTAGACCAGCTAGAATCAATAGTAGATAGAACAGTGAAAGTTTGATTCTAGCTAGTCTATCTACTATTTCTATGAGTCATATGCAAGACGTCATTTTAGAAAAGACTTTTTCACTATTCAATAAATAGATTCAAATCTATTTGAATCTAGAATCAAACTTTCTGTTTGATTCTAATAGAATCAATAGAATAGCACTAGTTCGTATGTGATGTCTTGCATATGGTTCTAGAATTCTAATCTATTGATTCTAGCTAGTCTATCTACTATTTCTATGAGTCATATGCAAGACGTCATTTTAGAAAAGACTTTTTCACTATTCAATAAATAGATTCAAATCTATTTGAATCTAGAATCAAACTTTCTGTTTGATTCTAATAGAATCAATAGAATAGCACTAGTTCGTAAGTGACGTCTTGCATATGGTTCTAGAATTCTAATCTATTGATTCTAGACCAGCTAGAATCAATAGTAGATAGAACAGTGAAAGTTTGATTCTAGCTAGTCTATCTACTATTTCTATGAGTCATATGCAAGACGTCATTTTAGAAAAGACTTTTTCACTATTCAATAAATAGATTCAAATCTATTTGAATCTAGAATCAAACTTTCTGTTTGATTCTAATAGAATCAATAGAATAGCACTAGTTCGTATGTGAGGTCTTGCATATGGTTCTAGAATTCTAATCTATTGATTCTAGCTAGTCTATCTACTATTTCTATGAGTCATATGCAAGACTTCATTTTAGAAAAGACTTTTTCACTATTCAATAAATAGATTCAAATCTATTTGAATCTAGAGTCAAACTTTCTGTTTGATTCTAATAGAATCAATAGAATAGCACTAGTTCGTATGTGACGTCTTGCATATGGTTCTAGAATTCTAATCTATTGATTCTAGACCAGCTAGAATCGATAGTAGATAGAACAGTGAAAGTTTGATTCTAGCTAGTCTATCTACTATTTCTAAGAGTCATATGCAAGACGTCATTTTAGAAAAGACTTTTTCACTATTCAATAAATAGATTCAAATCTATTTGAATCTAGAATCAAACTTTCTGATTGATTCTAATAGAATCAATAGAATAGCACTAGTTCGTATGTGACGTCTTGCATATGGTTCTAGAATTCTAATCTATTGATTCTAGCTAGTCTATCTACTATTTCTATGAGTCATATGCAAGACGTCATTTTAGAAAAGACTTTTTCACTATTCAATAAATAGATTCAAATCTATTTGAATCTAGAATCAAACTTTCTGTTTGATTCTAATAGAATCAATAGAATAGCACTAGTTCGTATGTGACGTCTTGCATATGGTTCTAGAATTCTAATCTATTGATTCTAGACAAGCTAGAATCAATAGTAGATAGAACAGTGAAAGTTTGATTCTAGCTAGTCTATCTACTATTTCTATGAGTCATATGCAAGACGTCATTTTAGAAAAGACTTTTTCACTATTCAATAAATAGATTCAAATCTATTTGAATCTAGAATCAAACTTTCTGTTTGATTCTAATAGAATCAATAGAATAGCACTAGTTCGTATGTGACGTCTTGCATATGGTTCTAGAATTCTAATCTATTGATCTGACAGCTAGAATCAATAGTAGATAGAACAGTGAAAGTTTGATTCTAGCTAGTGTATCTACTATTTCTATGAGTCATATGCAAGACGTCATTTTAGAAAAGACTTTTTCACTATTCAATAAATAGATTCAAATCTATTTGAATCTAGAATCAAACTTTCTGTTTGATTCTAATAGAATCAATAGAATAGCACTAGTTCGTATGTGACGTCTTGCATATGGTTCTAGAATTCTAATCTATTGATTCTAGACCAGCTAGAATCAATAGTAGATAGAACAGTGAAAGTTTGATTCTAGCTAGTCTATCTACTATTTCTATGAGTCATATGCAAGACGTCATTTTAGAAAAGACTTTTTCACTATTCAATAAATAGATTCAAATCTATTTGAATCTAGAATCAAACTTTCTGTTTGATTCTAATAGAATCAATAGAATAGCACTAGTTCGTATGTGACGTCTTGCATATGGTTCTAGAATTCTAATCTATTGATTCTAGACCAGCTAGAATCAATAGTAGATAGAACAGTGAAAGTTTGATTCTAGCTAGTCTATCTACTATTTCTATGAGTCATATGCAAGACGTCATTTTAGAAAAGACTTTTTCACTATTCAATAAATAGATTCAAATCTATTTGAATCTAGAATCAAACTTTCTGTTTGATTCTAATAGAATCAATAGAATAGCACTAGTTCGTATGTGACGTCTTGCATATGGTTCTAGAATTCTAATCTATTGATTCTAGACCTGCTAGAATCAATAGTAGATAGAACAGTGAAAGTTTGATTCTAGCTAGTCTATCTACTATTTCTATGAGTCATATGCAAGACGTCATTTTAGAAAAGACTTTTTCACTATTCAATAAATAGATTCAAATCTATTTGAATCTAGAATCAAACTTTCTGTTTGATTCTAATAGAATCAATAGAATAGCACTAGTTCGTATGTGACGTCTTGCATATGGTTCTAGAATTCTAATCTATTGATTCTAGACCAGCTAGAATCAATAGTAGATAGAACAGTGAAAGTTTGATTCTAGCTAGTCTATCTACTATTTCTATGAGTCATATGCAAGACGTCATTTTAGAAAAGACTTTTTCACTAGTCAATAAATAGATTCAAATCTATTTGAATCTAGAATCAAACTTTCTGTTTGATTCTAATAGAATCAATAGAATAGCACTAGTTCGTATGTGACGTCTTGCATATGGTTCTAGAATTCTAATCTATTGATTCTAGATCAGCTAGAATCAATAGTAGATAGAACAGTGAAAGTTTGATTCTAGCTAGTCTATCTACTATTTCTATGAGTCATATGCAAGACGTCATTTTAGAAAAGACTTTTTCACTATTCAATAAATAGATTCAAATCTATTTGAATCTAGAATCAAACTTTCTGTTTGATTCTAATAGAATCAATAGAATAGCACTAGTTCGTATGTGACGTCTTGCATATGGTTCTAGAATTCTAATCTATTGATTCTAGCTAGTCTATCTACTATTTCTATGAGTCATATGCAAGACGTCATTTTAGAAAAGACTTTTTCACTATTCAATAAATAGATTCAAATCTATTTGAATCTAGAATCAAACTTTCTGTTTGATTCTAATAGAATCAATAGAATAGCACTAGTTCGTATGTGACGTCTTGCATATGGTTCTAGAATTCTAATCTATTGATTCTAGACCAGCTAGAATCAATAGTAGATAGAACAGTGAAAGTTTGATTCTAGCTAGTCTATCTACTATTTCTATGAGTCATATGCAAGACGTCATTTTAGAAAAGACTTTTTCACTATTCAATAAATAGATTCAAATCTATTTGAATCTAGAATCAAACTTTCTGTTTGATTCTAATAGAATCAATAGAATAGCACTAGTTCGTATGTGACGTCTTGCATATGGTTCTAGAATTCTAATCTATTGATTCTAGCTAGTCTATCTACTATTTCTATGAGTCATATGCAAGACGTCATTTTAGAAAAGACTTTTTCACTATTCAATAAATAGATTAAAATCTATTTGAATCTAGAATCAAACTTTCTGTTTGATTCTAATAGAATCAATAGAATAGCACTAGTTCGTATGTGACGTCTTGCATATGGTTCTAGAACTCTAATCTATTGATTCTAGACCAGCTAGAATCAATAGTAGATAGAACAGTGAAAGTTTGATTCTAGCTAGTCTATCTACTATTTCTATGAGTCATATGCAAGACGTCATTTTAGAAAAGACTTTTTCACTATTCAATAAATAGATTCAAATCTATTTGAATCTAGAATCAAACTTTCTGTTTGATTCTAATAGAATCAATAGAATAGCACTAGTTCGTATGTGACGTCTTGCATATGGTTCTAGAATTCTAATCTATTGATTCTAGACCAGCTAGAATCAATAGTAGATAGAACAGTGAAAGTTTGATTCTAGCTAGTCTATCTACTATTTCTATGAGTCATATGCAAGACGTCATTTTAGAAAAGACTTTTTCACTATTCAATAAATAGATTCAAATCTATTTGAATCTAGAATCAAACTTTCTGTTTGATTCTAATAGAATCAATAGAATAGCACTAGTTCGTATGTGACGTCTTGCATATGGTTCTAGAATTCTAATCTATTGATTCTAGACCAGCTAGAATCAATAGTAGATAGAACAGTGAAAGTTTGATTCTAGCTAGTCTATCTACTATTTCTATGAGTCATATGCAAGACGTCATTTTAGAAAAGACTTTTTCACTATTCAATAAATAGATTCAAATCTATTTGAATCTAGAATCAAACTTTCTGTTTGATTCTAATAGAATCAATAGAATAGCACTAGTTCGTATGTGACGTCTTGCATATGGTTCTAGAATTCTAATCTATTGATTCTAGACCAGCTAGAATCAATAGTAGATAGAACAGTGAAAGTTTGATTCTAGCTAGTCTATCTACTATTTCTATGAGTCATATGCAAGACGTCATTTTAGAAAAGACTTTTTCACTATTCAATAAATAGATTCAAATCTATTTGAATCTAGAATCAAACTTTCTGTTTGATTCTAATAGAATCAATAGAATAGCACTAGTTCGTATGTGACGTCTTGCATATGGTTCTAGAATTCTAATCTATTGATTCTAGATCAGCTAGAATCAATAGTAGATAGAACAGTGAAAGTTTGATTCTAGCTAGTCTATCTACTATTTCTATGAGTCATATGCAAGACGTCATTTTAGAAAAGACTTTTTCACTATTCAATAAATAGATTCAAATCTATTTGAATCTAGAATCAAACTTTCTGTTTGATTCTAATAGAATCAATAGAATAGCACTAGTTCGTATGTGACGTCTTGCATATGGTTCTAGAATTCTAATCTATTGATTCTAGCTAGTCTATCTACTATTTCTATGAGTCATATGCAAGACGTCATTTTAGAAAAGACTTTTTCACTATTCAATAAATAGATTCAAATCTATTTGAATCTAGAATCAAACTTTCTGTTTGATTCTAATAGAATCAATAGATTAGCACTAGTTCGTATGTGACGTCTTGCATATGGTTCTAGAATTCTAATCTATTTATTGAAGACCAGCTAGAATCAATAGTAGATAGAACAGTGAAAGTTTGATTCTAGCTAGTCTATCTACTATTTCTATGAGTCATATGCAAGACGTCATTTTAGAAAAGACTTTTTCACTATTCAATAAATAGATTCAAATCTATTTGAATCTAGAATCAAACTTTCTGTTTGATTCTAATAGAATCAATAGAATAGCACTAGTTCGTATGTGACGTCTTGCATATGGTTCTAGAATTCTAATCTATTGATTCTAGACCAGCTAGAATCAATAGTAGATAGAACAGTGAAAGTTTGATTCTAGCTAGTCTATCTACTATTTCTATGAGTCATATGCAAGACGTCATTTTAGAAAAGACTTTTTCACTATTCAATAAATAGATTCAAATCTATTTGAATCTAGAATCAAACTTTCTGTTTGATTCTAATAGAATCAATAGAATAGCACTAGTTCGTATGTGACGTCTTGCATATGGTTCTAGAATTCTAATCTATTGATTCTAGCTAGTCTATCTACTATTTCTATGAGTCATATGCAAGACGTCATTTTAGAAAAGACTTTTTCACTTTTCAATAAATAGATTCAAATCTATTTGAATCTAGAATCAAACTTTCTGTTTGATTCTAATAGAATCAATAGAATAGCACTAGTTCGTATGTGACGTCTTGCATATGTTTCTAGAATTCTAATCTATTTATTCTAGCTAGTCTATCTACTATTTCTATGAGTCATATGCAAGACGTCATTTTAGAAAAGACTTTTTCTCTATTCAATAAATAGGTTCAAATCTATTTGAATCTAGAATCAAACTTTCTGTTTGATTCTAATAGAATCAATAGAATAGCACTAGTTCGTATGTGACGTCTTGCATATGGTTCTAGAATTCTAATCTATTGATTCTAGACCAGCTAGAATCAATAGTAGATAGAACAGTGAAAGTTTGATTCTAGCTAGTCTATCTACTATTTCTATGAGTCATATGCAAGACGTCATTTTAGAAAAGACTTTTTCACTATTCAATAAATAGATTCAAATCTATTTGAATCTAGAATCAAACTTTCTGTTTGATTCTAATAGAATCAATAGAATAGCACTAGTTCGTGTGTGACTTCTTGCATATGGTTCTAGAATTCTAATCTATTGATTCTAGCTAGTCTATCTACTATTTCTATGAGTCATATGCAAGACGTCATTTTAGAAAAGACTTTTTCACTTTTCAATAAATAGATTCAAATCTATTTGAATCTAGAATAAAACTTTCTGTTTGATTCTAATAGAATCAATAGAATAGCACTAGTTCGTGTGTGACTTCTTGCATATGGTTCTAGAATTCTAATCTATTGATTCTAGCTAGTCTATCTACTATTTCTATGAGTCATATGCAAGACGTCATTTTAGAAAAGACTT
>NW_027064833.1:0-24307 GCF_032884065.1 Artemia franciscana
AACAGTGAAAGTTTGATTCTAGCTAGTCTATCTACTATTTCTATGAGTCATATGCAAGACGTCATTTTAGAAAAGAACTTTTTCACTATTCAATAAATAGATATCATAGTAGATAGAACAGTGAAAGTTTGATTCTAGCTAGTCTATCTACTATTTCTATGAGTCATATGCCAAGACGTCATTTTAGAAAAGACTTTTTCACTATTCAATAAATAGATATCAATAGTAGATAGAACAGTGAAAGTTTGATTCTAGCTAGTCTATCTACTATTTCTATGAGTCATATGCAGACGTCATTTTAGAAAAGACTTTTTCACTATTCAATAAATAGATATCAATAGTAGATAGAACAGTGAAAGTTTGATTCTAGCTAGTCTATCTACTATTTCTATGAGTCATATGCAAGACGTCATTTTAGAAAAGACTTTTTCACTATTCAATAAATAGATATCAATAGTAGATAGAACAGTGAAAGTTTGATTCTAGCTAGTCTATCTACTATTTCTATGAGTCATATGCAAGACGTCATTTAGAAAAGACTTTTTCACTATTCAATAAATAGATATCAATAGTAGATAGAACAGTGAAAGTTTGATTCTAGCTAGTCTATCTACTATTTCTATGAGTCATATGCAAGACGTCATTTTAGAAAAGACTTTTTCACTATTCAATAAATAGATATCAATAGTAGATAGAACAGTGAAAGTTTGATTCTAGCTAGTCTATCTACTATTTCTATGAGTCATATGCAAGACGTCATTTTAGAAAAGACTTTTTCACTATTCAATAAATAGATATCAATAGTAGATAGAACAGTGAAAGTTTGATTCTAGCTAGTCTATCTACTATTTCTATGAGTCATATGCAAGACGTCATTTTAGAAAAGACTTTTTCACTATTCAATAAATAGATATCAATAGTAGATAGAACAGTGAAAGTTTGATTCTAGCTAGTCTATCTACTATTTCTATGAGTCATATGCAAGACGTCATTTTAGAAAAGACTTTTTCACTATTCAATAAATAGATATCAATAGTAGATAGAACAGTGAAAGTTTGATTCTAGCTAGTCTATCTACTATTTCTATGAGTCATATGCAAGACGTCATTTTAGAAAAGACTTTTTCACTATTCAATAAATAGATATCAATAGTAGATAGAACAGTGAAAGTTTGATTCTAGCTAGTCTATCTACTATTTCTATGAGTCATATGCAAGACGTCATTTTAGAAAAGACTTTTTCAC
Source organism: Artemia franciscana (assembly GCF_032884065.1). NCBI lineage: Eukaryota > Metazoa > Arthropoda > Branchiopoda > Anostraca > Artemiidae > Artemia > Artemia franciscana. The sequence continues at coordinate 1,245 of NW_027064833.1, forward strand.
TATTCAATAAATAGATATCAATAGTAGATAGAACAGTGAAAGTTTGATTCTAGCTAGTCTATCTACTATTTCTATGAGTCATATGCAAGACGTCATTTTAGAAAAGACTTTTTCACTATTCAATAAATAGATATCAATAGTAGATAGAACAGTGAAAGTTTGATTCTAGCTAGTCTATCTACTATTTCTATGAGTCATATGCAAGACGTCATTTTAGAAAAGACTTTTTCACTATTCAATAAATAGATATCAATAGTAGATAGAACAGTGAAAGTTTGATTCTAGCTAGTCTATCTACTATTTCTATGAGTCATATGCAAGACGTCATTTTAGAAAAGACTTTTCACTATTCAATAAATAGATATCAATAGTAGATAGAACAGTGAAAGTTTGATTCTAGCTAGTCTATCTACTATTTCTATGAGTCATATGCAAGACGTCATTTTAGAAAAGACTTTTTCACTATTCAATAAATAGATATCAATAGTAGATAGAACAGTGAAAGTTTGATTCTAGCTAGTCTATCTACTATTTCTATGAGTCATATGCAAGACGTCATTTTAGAAAAGACTTTTTCACTATTCAATAAATAGATATCAATAGTAGATAGAACAGTGAAAGTTTGATTCTAGCTAGTCTATCTACTATTTCTATGAGTCATATGCAAGACGTCATTTTAGAAAAGACTTTTTCACTATTCAATAAATAGATATCAATAGTAGATAGAACAGTGAAAGTTTGATTCTAGCTAGTCTATCTACTATTTCTATGAGTCATATGCAAGACGTCATTTTAGAAAAGACTTTTTCACTATTCAATAAATAGATATCAATAGTAGATAGAACAGTGAAAGTTTGATTCTAGCTAGTCTATCTACTATTTCTATGAGTCATATGCAAGACGTCATTTTAGAAAAGACTTTTTCACTATTCAATAAATAGATATCAATAGTAGATAGAACAGTGAAAGTTTGATTCTAGCTAGTCTATCTACTATTTCTATGAGTCATATGCAAGACGTCATTTTAGAAAAGACTTTTTCACTATTCAATAAATAGATATCAATAGTAGATAGAACAGTGAAAGTTTGATTCTAGCTAGTCTATCTACTATTTCTATGAGTCATATGCAAGACGTCATTTTAGAAAAGACTTTTTCACTATTCAATAAATAGATATCAATAGTAGATAGAACAGTGAAAGTTTGATTCTAGCTAGTCTATCTACTATTTCTATGAGTCATATGCAAGACGTCATTTTAGAAAAGACTTTTTCACTATTCAATAAATAGATATCAATAGTAGATAGAACAGTGAAAGTTTGATTCTAGCTAGTCTATCTACTATTTCTATGAGTCATATGCAAGACGTCATTTTAGAAAAGACTTTTTCACTATTCAATAAATAGATATCAATAGTAGATAGAACAGTGAAAGTTTGATTCTAGCTAGTCTATCTACTATTTCTATGAGTCATATGCAAGACGTCATTTTAGAAAAGACTTTTTCACTATTCAATAAATAGATATCAATAGTAGATAGAACAGTGAAAGTTTGATTCTAGCTAGTCTATCTACTATTTCTATGAGTCATATGCAAGACGTCATTTTAGAAAAGACTTTTTCACTATTCAATAAATAGATATCAATAGTAGATAGAACAGTGAAAGTTTGATTCTAGCTAGTCTATCTACTATTTCTATGAGTCATATGCAAGACGTCATTTTAGAAAAGACTTTTTCACTATTCAATAAATAGATATCAATAGTAGATAGAACAGTGAAAGTTTGATTCTAGCTAGTCTATCTACTATTTCTATGAGTCATATGCAAGACGTCATTTTAGAAAAGACTTTTTCACTATTCAATAAATAGATATCAATAGTAGATAGAACAGTGAAAGTTTGATTCTAGCTAGTCTATCTACTATTTCTATGAGTCATATGCAAGACGTCATTTTAGAAAAGACTTTTTCACTATTCAATAAATAGATATCAATAGTAGATAGAACAGTGAAAGTTTGATTCTAGCTAGTCTATCTACTATTTCTATGAGTCATATGCAAGACGTCATTTTAGAAAAGACTTTTTCACTATTCAATAAATAGATATCAATAGTAGATAGAACAGTGAAAGTTTGATTCTAGCTAGTCTATCTACTATTTCTATGAGTCATATGCAAGACGTCATTTTAGAAAAGACTTTTTCACTATTCAATAAATAGATATCAATAGTAGATAGAACAGTGAAAGTTTGATTCTAGCTAGTCTATCTACTATTTCTATGAGTCATATGCAAGACGTCATTTTAGAAAAGACTTTTTCACTATTCAATAAATAGATATCAATAGTAGATAGAACAGTGAAAGTTTGATTCTAGCTAGTCTATCTACTATTTCTATGAGTCATATGCAAGACGTCATTTTAGAAAAGACTTTTTCACTATTCAATAAATAGATATCAATAGTAGATAGAACAGTGAAAGTTTGATTCTAGCTAGTCTATCTACTATTTCTATGAGTCATATGCAAGACGTCATTTTAGAAAAGACTTTTTCACTATTCAATAAATAGATATCAATAGTAGATAGAACAGTGAAAGTTTGATTCTAGCTAGTCTATCTACTATTTCTATGAGTCATATGCAAGACGTCATTTTAGAAAAGACTTTTTCACTATTCAATAAATAGATATCAATAGTAGATAGAACAGTGAAAGTTTGATTCTAGCTAGTCTATCTACTATTTCTATGAGTCATATGCAAGACGTCATTTTAGAAAAGACTTTTTCACTATTCAATAAATAGATATCAATAGTAGATAGAACAGTGAAAGTTTGATTCTAGCTAGTCTATCTACTATTTCTATGAGTCATATGCAAGACGTCATTTTAGAAAAGACTTTTTCACTATTCAATAAATAGATATCAATAGTAGATAGAACAGTGAAAGTTTGATTCTAGCTAGTCTATCTACTATTTCTATGAGTCATATGCAAGACGTCATTTTAGAAAAGACTTTTTCACTATTCAATAAATAGATATCAATAGTAGATAGAACAGTGAAAGTTTGATTCTAGCTAGTCTATCTACTATTTCTATGAGTCATATGCAAGACGTCATTTTAGAAAAGACTTTTTCACTATTCAATAAATAGATATCAATAGTAGATAGAACAGTGAAAGTTTGATTCTAGCTAGTCTATCTACTATTTCTATGAGTCATATGCAAGACGTCATTTTAGAAAAGACTTTTTCACTATTCAATAAATAGATATCAATAGTAGATAGAACAGTGAAAGTTTGATTCTAGCTAGTCTATCTACTATTTCTATGAGTCATATGCAAGACGTCATTTTAGAAAAGACTTTTTCACTATTCAATAAATAGATATCAATAGTAGATAGAACAGTGAAAGTTTGATTCTAGCTAGTCTATCTACTATTTCTATGAGTCATATGCAAGACGTCATTTTAGAAAAGACTTTTTCACTATTCAATAAATAGATATCAATAGTAGATAGAACAGTGAAAGTTTGATTCTAGCTAGTCTATCTACTATTTCTATGAGTCATATGCAAGACGTCATTTTAGAAAAGACTTTTTCACTATTCAATAAATAGATATCAATAGTAGATAGAACAGTGAAAGTTTGATTCTAGCTAGTCTATCTACTATTTCTATGAGTCATATGCAAGACGTCATTTTAGAAAAGACTTTTTCACTATTCAATAAATAGATATCAATAGTAGATAGAACAGTGAAAGTTTGATTCTAGCTAGTCTATCTACTATTTCTATGAGTCATATGCAAGACGTCATTTTAGAAAAGACTTTTTCACTATTCAATAAATAGATATCAATAGTAGATAGAACAGTGAAAGTTTGATTCTAGCTAGTCTATCTACTATTTCTATGAGTCATATGCAAGACGTCATTTTAGAAAAGACTTTTTCACTATTCAATAAATAGATATCAATAGTAGATAGAACAGTGAAAGTTTGATTCTAGCTAGTCTATCTACTATTTCTATGAGTCATATGCAAGACGTCATTTTAGAAAAGACTTTTTCACTATTCAATAAATAGATATCAATAGTAGATAGAACAGTGAAAGTTTGATTCTAGCTAGTCTATCTACTATTTCTATGAGTCATATGCAAGACGTCATTTTAGAAAAGACTTTTTCACTATTCAATAAATAGATATCAATAGTAGATAGAACAGTGAAAGTTTGATTCTAGCTAGTCTATCTACTATTTCTATGAGTCATATGCAAGACGTCATTTTAGAAAAGACTTTTTCACTATTCAATAAATAGATATCAATAGTAGATAGAACAGTGAAAGTTTGATTCTAGCTAGTCTATCTACTATTTCTATGAGTCATATGCAAGACGTCATTTTAGAAAAGACTTTTTCACTATTCAATAAATAGATATCAATAGTAGATAGAACAGTGAAAGTTTGATTCTAGCTAGTCTATCTACTATTTCTATGAGTCATATGCAAGACGTCATTTAGAAAAGACTTTTTCACTATTCAATAAATAGATATCAATAGTAGATAGAACAGTGAAAGTTTGATTCTAGCTAGTCTATCTACTATTTCTATGAGTCATATGCAAGACGTCATTTTAGAAAAGACTTTTTCACTATTCAATAAATAGATATCAATAGTAGATAGAACAGTGAAAGTTTGATTCTAGCTAGTCTATCTACTATTTCTATGAGTCATATGCAAGACGTCATTTTAGAAAAGACTTTTTCACTATTCAATAAATAGATATCAATAGTAGATAGAACAGTGAAAGTTTGATTCTAGCTAGTCTATCTACTATTTCTATGAGTCATATGCAAGACGTCATTTTAGAAAAGACTTTTTCACTATTCAATAAATAGATATCAATAGTAGATAGAACAGTGAAAGTTTGATTCTAGCTAGTCTATCTACTATTTCTATGAGTCATATGCAAGACGTCATTTTAGAAAAGACTTTTTCACTATTCAATAAATAGATATCAATAGTAGATAGAACAGTGAAAGTTTGATTCTAGCTAGTCTATCTACTATTTCTATGAGTCATATGCAAGACGTCATTTTAGAAAAGACTTTTTCACTATTCAATAAATAGATATCAATAGTAGATAGAACAGTGAAAGTTTGATTCTAGCTAGTCTATCTACTATTTCTATGAGTCATATGCAAGACGTCATTTTAGAAAAGACTTTTTCACTATTCAATAAATAGATATCAATAGTAGATAGAACAGTGAAAGTTTGATTCTAGCTAGTCTATCTACTATTTCTATGAGTCATATGCAAGACGTCATTTTAGAAAAGACTTTTTCACTATTCAATAAATAGATATCAATAGTAGATAGAACAGTGAAAGTTTGATTCTAGCTAGTCTATCTACTATTTCTATGAGTCATATGCAAGACGTCATTTTAGAAAAGACTTTTTCACTATTCAATAAATAGATATCAATAGTAGATAGAACAGTGAAAGTTTGATTCTAGCTAGTCTATCTACTATTTCTATGAGTCATATGCAAGACGTCATTTTAGAAAAGACTTTTTCACTATTCAATAAATAGATATCAATAGTAGATAGAACAGTGAAAGTTTGATTCTAGCTAGTCTATCTACTATTTCTATGAGTCATATGCAAGACGTCATTTTAGAAAAGACTTTTTCACTATTCAATAAATAGATATCAATAGTAGATAGAACAGTGAAAGTTTGATTCTAGCTAGTCTATCTACTATTTCTATGAGTCATATGCAAGACGTCATTTTAGAAAAGACTTTTTCACTATTCAATAAATAGATATCAATAGTAGATAGAACAGTGAAAGTTTGATTCTAGCTAGTCTATCTACTATTTCTATGAGTCATATGCAAGACGTCATTTTAGAAAAGACTTTTTCACTATTCAATAAATAGATATCAATAGTAGATAGAACAGTGAAAGTTTGATTCTAGCTAGTCTATCTACTATTTCTATGAGTCATATGCAAGACGTCATTTTAGAAAAGACTTTTTCACTATTCAATAAATAGATATCAATAGTAGATAGAACAGTGAAAGTTTGATTCTAGCTAGTCTATCTACTATTTCTATGAGTCATATGCAAGACGTCATTTTAGAAAAGACTTTTTCACTATTCAATAAATAGATATCAATAGTAGATAGAACAGTGAAAGTTTGATTCTAGCTAGTCTATCTACTATTTCTATGAGTCATATGCAAGACGTCATTTTAGAAAAGACTTTTTCACTATTCAATAAATAGATATCAATAGTAGATAGAACAGTGAAAGTTTGATTCTAGCTAGTCTATCTACTATTTCTATGAGTCATATGCAAGACGTCATTTTAGAAAAGACTTTTTCACTATTCAATAAATAGATATCAATAGTAGATAGAACAGTGAAAGTTTGATTCTAGCTAGTCTATCTACTATTTCTATGAGTCATATGCAAGACGTCATTTTAGAAAAGACTTTTTCACTATTCAATAAATAGATATCAATAGTAGATAGAACAGTGAAAGTTTGATTCTAGCTAGTCTATCTACTATTTCTATGAGTCATATGCAAGACGTCATTTTAGAAAAGACTTTTTCACTATTCAATAAATAGATATCAATAGTAGATAGAACAGTGAAAGTTTGATTCTAGCTAGTCTATCTACTATTTCTATGAGTCATATGCAAGACGTCATTTTAGAAAAGACTTTTTCACTATTCAATAAATAGATATCAATAGTAGATAGAACAGTGAAAGTTTGATTCTAGCTAGTCTATCTACTATTTCTATGAGTCATATGCAAGACGTCATTTTAGAAAAGACTTTTTCACTATTCAATAAATAGATATCAATAGTAGATAGAACAGTGAAAGTTTGATTCTAGCTAGTCTATCTACTATTTCTATGAGTCATATGCAATATGACTGTTTTAGAAAAGACTTTTTCACTATTCAATAAATAGATATCAATAGTAGATAGAACAGTGAAAGTTTGATTCTAGCTAGTCTATCTACTATTTCTATGAGTCATATGCAAGACGTCATTTTAGAAAAGACTCTTTCACTATTCAATAAATAGATATCAATAGTAGATAGAACAGTGAAAGTTTGATTCTAGCTAGTCTATCTACTATTTCTATGAGTCATATGCAAGACGTCATTTTTGAAAAGACTTTTTCACTATTCAATAAATAGATATCAATAGTAGATAGAACAGTGAAAGTTTGATTCTAGCTAGTCTATCTACTATTTCTATGAGTCATATGCAAGACGTCATTTTAGAAAAGACTTTTTCACTATTCAATAAATAGATATCAATAGTAGATAGAACAGTGAAAGTTTGATTCTAGCTAGTCTATCTACTATTTCTATGAGTCATATGCAAGACGTCGTTTTAGAAAAGACTTTTTCACTATTCAATAAATAGATATCAATAGTAGATAGAACAGTGAAAGTTTGATTCTAGCTAGTCTATCTACTATTTCTATGAGTCATATGCAAGACGTCATTTTAGAAAAGACTTTTTCACTATTCAATAAATAGATATCAATAGTAGATAGAACAGTGAAAGTTTGATTCTAGCTAGTCTATCTACTATTTCTATGAGTCATATGCAAGACGTCATTTTAGAAAAGACTTTTTCACTATTCAATAAATAGATATCAATAGTAGATAGAACAGTGAAAGTTTGATTCTAGCTAGTCTATCTACTATTTCTATGAGTCATATGCAAGACGTCATTTTAGAAAAGACTTTTTCACTATTCAATAAATAGATATCAATAGTAGATAGAACAGTGAAAGTTTGATTCTAGCTAGTCTATCTACTATTTCTATGAGTCATATGCAAGACGTCATTTTAGAAAAGACTTTTTCACTATTCAATAAATAGATATCAATAGTAGATAGAACAGTGAAAGTTTGATTCTAGCTAGTCTATCTACTATTTCTATGAGTCATATGCAAGACGTCATTTTAGAAAAGACTTTTTCACTATTCAATAAATAGATATCAATAGTAGATAGAACAGTGAAAGTTTGATTCTAGCTAGTCTATCTACTATTTCTATGAGTCATATGCAAGACGTCATTTTAGAAAAGACTTTTTCACTATTCAATAAATAGATATCAATAGTAGATAGAACAGTGAAAGTTTGATTCTAGCTAGTCTATCTACTATTTCTATGAGTCATATGCAAGACGTCATTTTAGAAAAGACTTTTTCACTATTCAATAAATAGATATCAATAGTAGATAGAACAGTGAAAGTTTGATTCTAGCTAGTCTATCTACTATTTCTATGAGTCATATGCAAGACGTCATTTTAGAAAAGACTTTTTCACTATTCAATAAATAGATATCAATAGTAGATAGAACAGTGAAAGTTTGATTCTAGCTAGTCTATCTACTATTTCTATGAGTCATATGCAAGACGTCATTTTAGAAAAGACTTTTTCACTATTCAATAAATAGATATCAATAGTAGATAGAACAGTGAAAGTTTGATTCTAGCTAGTCTATCTACTATTTCTATGAGTCATATGCAAGACGTCATTTTAGAAAAGACTTTTTCACTATTCAATAAATAGATATCAATAGTAGATAGAACAGTGAAAGTTTGATTCTAGCTAGTCTATCTACTATTTCTATGAGTCATATGCAAGACGTCATTTTAGAAAAGACTTTTTCACTATTCAATAAATAGATATCAATAGTAGATAGAACAGTGAAAGTTTGATTCTAGCTAGTCTATCTACTATTTCTATGAGTCATATGCAAGACGTCATTTAGAAAAGACTTTTTCACTATTCAATAAATAGATATCAATAGTAGATAGAACAGTGAAAGTTTGATTCTAGCTAGTCTATCTACTATTTCTATGAGTCATATGCAAGACGTCATTTTAGAAAAGACTTTTTCACTATTCAATAAATAGATATCAATAGTAGATAGAACAGTGAAAGTTTGATTCTAGCTAGTCTATCTACTATTTCTATGAGTCATATGCAAGACGTCATTTTAGAAAAGACTTTTTCACTATTCAATAAATAGATATCAATAGTAGATAGAACAGTGAAAGTTTGATTCTAGCTAGTCTATCTACTATTTCTATGAGTCATATGCAAGACGTCATTTTAGAAAAGACTTTTTCACTATTCAATAAATAGATATCAATAGTAGATAGAACAGTGAAAGTTTGATTCTAGCTAGTCTATCTACTATTTCTATGAGTCATATGCAAGACGTCATTTTAGAAAAGACTTTTTCACTATTCAATAAATAGATATCAATAGTAGATAGAACAGTGAAAGTTTGATTCTAGCTAGTCTATCTACTATTTCTATGAGTCATATGCAAGACGTCATTTTAGAAAAGACTTTTTCACTATTCAATAAATAGATATCAATAGTAGATAGAACAGTGAAAGTTTGATTCTAGCTAGTCTATCTACTATTTCTATGAGTCATATGCAAGACGTCATTTTAGAAAAGACTTTTTCACTATTCAATAAATAGATATCAATAGTAGATAGAACAGTGAAAGTTTGATTCTAGCTAGTCTATCTACTATTTCTATGAGTCATATGCAAGACGTCATTTTAGAAAAGACTTTTTCACTATTCAATAAATAGATATCAATAGTAGATAGAACAGTGAAAGTTTGATTCTAGCTAGTCTATCTACTATTTCTATGAGTCATATGCAAGACGTCATTTTAGAAAAGACTTTTTCACTATTCAATAAATAGATATCAATAGTAGATAGAACAGTGAAAGTTTGATTCTAGCTAGTCTATCTACTATTTCTATGAGTCATATGCAAGACGTCATTTTAGAAAAGACTTTTTCACTATTCAATAAATAGATATCAATAGTAGATAGAACAGTGAAAGTTTGATTCTAGCTAGTCTATCTACTATTTCTATGAGTCATATGCAAGACGTCATTTTAGAAAAGACTCTTTCACTATTCAATAAATAGATATCAATAGTAGATAGAACAGTGAAAGTTTGATTCTAGCTATTGCATATGCATATTTATAATTCGCATTCTTACGATCGAGGAAGCAATCTTCGAAGTAAAATCTACGTCTGGGGATACACATTTGGGTGGTGAAGACTTTGACAACAGATTAGTGACCCACTTCTTGAAAGAGTTTAAGAGAAAGCATAAAATGAATCTCTCAAATAATGCAAGAGCACTTAGAAGACTTAAGACCGCATGTGAAAGAGCGAAATGAACCTTGTCAACGGCTGCCCAAGCTGGTATCGACATAGACTCACTACATGAAGGCATCGACTTTTATACCTCGATTGCAAATACTTGATTTGAAGAAATTTGTGCTGATTTGTTTAGAAGTACAATGGAACCAGTTGAAAGATCTCTCAGGGATGCATATGACTCATAGAAATAGTAGATAGACTAGCTAGAATCAAACTTTCACTGTTCTATCTACTATTGATTCTAGCTGGTCTAGAATCAATAGATTAGAATTCTAGAACCATATGCAAGACGTCACATACGAACTAGTGCTATTCTATTGATTCTATTAGAGTCAAACACAAAGTTTGATTCTAGATTCAAATAGATTTGATTCTATTTATTGAATAGTGAAAAAGTCTTTTCTAAAATGACGTCTTGCATATGACTCATAGAAATAGTAGATAGACTAGCTAGAATCAATAGATTAGAATTCTAGAACCATATGCAAGACGTCACATACGAACTAGTGCTATTCTATTGATTGACTCATAGAAATAGTAGATAGACTAGCTAGAATCAAACTTTCACTGTTCTATCTACTATTGATTCTAGCTGGTCTAGAATCAATAGATTAGAATTCTAGAACCATATGCAAGACGTCACATACGAACTAGTGCTATTCTATTGATTCTATTAGAATCAAACAGAAAGTTTGATTCTAGATTCAAATAGATTTGATTCTATTTATTGAATAGTGAAAAAGTCTTTTCTAAAATGACGTCTTGCATATGACTCATAAAAATAGTAGATAGACTAGCTAGAATCAATAGATTAGAATTCTAGAACCATATGCAAGACGTCACATACGAACTAGTGCTATTCTATTGATTCTATTAGAATCAAACAGAAAGTTTGATTCTAGATTCAAATAGATTTAAATTTATTTATTAAATAGTGAAAAAGTCTTTTCTAAAATGACGTCTTGCATATGACTCATAGAAATAGTAGATAGACTAGCTAGAATCAAACTTTCACTGTTCTATCTACTATTGATTCTAGCTGGTCTAGAATCAATAGATTAGAATTCTAGAACCATATGCAAGACGTCACATACGAACTAGTGCTATTCTATTGATTCTATTAGAATCAAACAGAAAGTTTGATTCTAGATTCAAATAGATTTGAATCTATTTATTGAATAGTGAAAAAGTCTTTTCTAAAATGACGTCTTGCATATGACTCATAGAAATAGTAGATAGACTAGCTAGAATCAATAGATTAGAATTCTAGAACCATATGCAAGACGTCACATACGAACTAGTGCTATTCTATTGATTCTATTAGAATCAAACAGAAAGTTTGATTCTAGATTCAAATAGATTTGAATCTATTTATTGAATAGTGAAAAAGTCTTTTCTAAAATGACGTCTTGCATATGACTCATAGAAATAGTAGATAGACTAGCTAGAATCAAACTTTCACTGTTCTATCTACTATTGATTCTAGCTGGTCTAGAATCAATAGATTAGAATTCTAGAACCATATGCAAGACGTCACATACGAACTAGTGCTATTCTATTGATTCTATTAGAATCAAACAGAAAGTTTGATTCTAGATTCAAATAGATTTGATTCTATTTATTGAATAGTGAAAAAGTCTTTTCTAAAATGACGTCTTGCATATGACTCATAGAAATATTAGATAGACTAGCTAGAATCAATAAATTAGAATTCTAGAACCATATGCAAGACGTCACATACGAACTAGTCCTATTCTATTGATTCTATTAGAATCAAACAGAAAGTTTGATTTTAGATTCAAATAGATTTGAATCTATTTATTGAATAGTGAAAAAGTCTTTTCTAAAATGACGTCTTGCATATGACTCATAGAAATAGTAGATAGACTAGCTAGAATCAAACTTTCACTGTTCCATCTACTATTGATTCTAGCTGGTCTAGAATCAATAGATTAGAATTCTAGAACCATATGCAAGACGTCACATACGAACTAGTGCTATTCTATTGATTCTATTAGAATCAAACAGAAAGTTTGATTCTAGATTCAAATAGATTTGAATCTATTTATTGAATAGTGAAAAAGTCTTTTCTAAAATGACGTCTTGCATATGACTCATAGAAATAGTAGATAGACTAGCTAGAATCAATAGATTAGAATTCTAGAACCATATGCAAGACGTCACATACGAACTAGTGCTATTCTATTGATTCTATTAGAATCAAACAGAAAGTTTGATTCTAGATTCAAATAGATTTGAATCTATTTATTGAATAGTGAAAAAGTCTTTTCTAAAATGACGTCTTGCATATGACTCATAGAAATAGTAGATAGACTAGCTAGAATCAAACTTTCACTGTTCTATCTACTATTGATTCTAGCTGGTCTAGAATCAATAGATTAGAATTCTAGAACCATATGCAAGACGTCACATACGAACTAGTGCTATTCTATTGATTCTATTAGAATCAAACAGAAAGTTTGATTCTAGATTCAAATAGATTTGAATCTATTTATTGAATAGTGAAAAGGTCTTTTCTAAAATGACGTCTTGCATATGACTCATAGAAATAGTAGATAGACTAGCTAGAATCAATAGTTTAGAATTCTAGAACCATATGCAAGACGTCACATACGAACTAGTGCTATTCTATTGATTCTATTAGAATCAAACAGAAAGTTTGATTCTAGATTCAAATAGATTTGAATCTATTTATTGAATAGTGAAAAGTCTTTTCTAAAATGACGTCTTGCATATGACTCATAGAAATAGTAGATAGACTAGCTAGAATCAATAGATTAGAATTCTAGAACCATATGCAAGACGTCACATACGAACTAGTGCTATTCTATTGATTCTATTAGAATCAAACAGAAAGTTTGATTCTAGATTCAAATAGATTTGAATGTGACGTATGTGACGTCTTGCATATGGTTCTAGAATTCTAATCTATTGATTCTAGACCAGCTAGAATCAATAGTAGATAGAACAGTGAAAGTTTGATTCTAGCTAGTCTATCTACTATTTCTATGAGTCATATGCAAGACGTCATTTTAGAAAAGACTTTTTCATTATTCAATAAATAGATTCAAATCTATTTGAATCTAGAATCAAACTTTCTGTTTGATTCTAATAGAATCAATAGAATAGCACTAGTTCGTATGTGACGTCTTGCATATGGTTCTAGAATTCTAATCTATTGATTCTAGCTAGTCTATCTACTATTTCTATGAGTCATATGCAAGACGTCATTTTAGAAAAGACTTTTTCACTATTCAATAAATAGATTCAAATCTATTTGAATCTAGAATCAAACTTTCTGTTTGATTCTAATAGAATCAATAGAATAGCACTAGTTCGTATGTGACGTCTTGCATATGGTTCTAGAATTCTAATCTATTGATTCTAGACCAGCTAGAATCAATAGTAGATAGAACAGTGAAAGTTTGATTCTAGCTAGTCTATCTGCTATTTCTATGAGTCATATGCAAGACGTCATTTTAGAAAAGACTTTTTCACTATTCAATAAATAGATTCAAATCTATTTGAATCTAGAATTAAACTTTCTGTTTGATTCTAATAGAATCAATAGAATAGCAGTAGTTCGTATGTGACGTCTTGCATATGGTTCTAGAATTCTAATCTATTGATTCTAGCTAGTCTATCTACTATTTCTATGAGTCATATGCAAGACGTCATTTTAGAAAAGACTTTTTCACTATTCAATAAATAGATTCAAATCTATTTGAATCTAGAATCAAACTTTCTGTTTGATTCTAATAGAATCAATAGAATAGCACTAGTTCGTTTTTGACGTCTTGCATATGGTTCTAGAATTCTAATCTATTGATTCTAGACCAGCTAGAATCAATAGTAGATAGAACAGTGAAACTTTGATTCTAGCTAGTCTATCTACTATTTCTATGAGTCATATGCAAGACGTCATTTTAGAAAAGACTTTTTCACTATTCAATAAATAGATTCAAATCTATTTGAATCTAAAATCAAACTTTCTGTTTGATTCTAATAGAATCAATAGAATAGGACTAGTTCGTATGTGACGTCTTGCATATGGTTCTAGAATTCTAATCTATTGATTCTAGCTAGTCTATCTACTATTTCTATGAGTCATATGCAAGACGTCATTTTAGAAAAGGCTTTTTCACTATTCAATAAATAGATTCAAATCTATTTGAATCTAGAATCAAACTTTCTTTTTGATTCTAATAGAATCAATAGAATAGCACTAGTTCGTATGTGACGTCGTGCATTTGGTTCTAGAATTCTAATCTATTGATTCTAGACCAGCTAGAATCAATAGTATATAGAACAGTGAAAGTTTGATTCTAGCTAGTCTATCTACTATTTCTATGAGTCATATGCAAGACGTCATTTTAGAAAAGACTTTTTCACTATTCAATAAATAGATTCAAATCTATTTGAATATAGAATCAAACTTTCTGTTTGATTCTAATAGAATCAATAGAATAGCACTAATTCGTATGTGACGTCTTGCATATGGTTCTAGAATTCTAATCTATTGATTCTAGCGAGTCTATCTACTATTTCTATGAGTCATATGCAAGACATCATTTTAGAAAAGACTTTTTCACTATTTAATAAATAGATTCAAATCTATTTGAATCTAGAATCAAACTTTCTGTTTGATTCTAATAGAATCAATAGAATAGCACTAGTTCGTATGTGACGTCTTGCATATGGTTCTAGAATTCTAATCTATTGATTCTAGCTAGTCTATCTACTATTTCTATGACTCATATGCAAGACGTCATTTTAGAAAAGACTTTTTCACTATTCAATAAATAGATTCAAATCTATTTGAATCTAGAATCAAACTTTCTGTTTGATTCTAATAGAATCAATAGAATAGCACTAGTTCGTATGTGACGTCTTGCATATGGTTCTAGAATTCTAATCTATTGATTCTAGACCAGCTAGAATCAATAGTAGATAGAACAGTGAAAGTTTGATTCCAGCTACTCTATCTACTATTTCTATGAGTCATATGCAAGACGTCATTTTAGAAAAGACTTTTTCACTATTCAATAAATAGATTCAAATCTATTTGAATCTAGAATCAAACTTTCTGTTTGATTCTAATAGAATCAATAGAATAGCACTAGTTCGTATGTGACGTCTTGCATATGGTTCTAGAATTCTAATCTATTGATTCTAGCTAGTCTATCTACTATTTCTATGAGTCATATGCAAGACGTCAGTTTAGAAAAGACTTTTTCACTATTCAATAAATAGATTCAAATCTATTTGAATCTAGAATCAAACTTTCTGTTTGATTCTAATAGAATCAATAGAATAGCACTAGTTCGTATGTGACGTCTTGCATATGGTTCTAGAATTCTAATCTATTGATTCTAGACCAGCTAGAATCAATAGTAGATAGAACAGTGAAAGTTTGATTCTAGCTAGTCTATCTACTATTTCTATGAGTGATATGCAAGACGTCATTTTAGAAAAGACTTTTTCACTATTCAATAAATAGATTCAAATCTATTTGAATCTAGAATCAAACTTTCTGTTTGATTCTAATAGAATCAATAGAATAGCACTAGTTCGTATGTGACGTCTTGCATATGGTTCTAGAATTCTAATCTATTGATTCTAGCTAGTCTATCTACTATTTCTATGAGTCATATGCAAGACGTCATTTTAGAAAAGACTTTTTCACTATTCAAGAAATAGATTCAAATCTATTTGAATCTAGAATCAAACTTACTGTTTGATTCTGATAGAATCAATAGAATAGCACTAGTTCGTCTGTGACGTCTTGCATATGGCTCTAGAATTCTAATCTATTGATTCTAGACCAGCTAGAATCAATAGTAGATAGAACAGTGAAAGTTTGATTCTAGCTAGTCTATCTACTATTTCTATGAGTCATATGCAAGACGTCATTTTAGAAAAGACTTTTTCACTATTCAATAAATAGATTCAAATCTATTTGAATCTAGAATCAAACTTTCTGTTTGATTCTAATAGAATCAATAGAATAGCACTAGTTCGTATGTGACGTCTTGCATATGGTTCTAGAATTCTAATCTATTGATTCTAGCTAGTCTATCTACTATTTCTATGAGTCATATGCAAGACGTCATTTTAGAAAAGACTTTTTCACTATTCAATAAATAGATTCAAATCTATTTGAATCTAGAATCAAACTTTCTGTTTGATTCTAATAGAATCAATAGAATAGCACTAGTTCGTATGTGACGTCTTACATATGGTTCTAGAATTCTAATCTATTGATTCTAGACCAGCTAGAATCAATAGTAGATAGAACAGTGAAAGTTTGATTCTAGCTAGTCTATCTACTATTTCTATGAGTCATATGCAAGACGTCATTTTAGAAAAGACTTTTTCACTATTCAATAAATAGATTCAAATCTATTTGAATCTAGAATCAAACTTTCTGTTTGATTCTAATAGATTCAATAGAATAGCACTAGTTCGTATGTGACGTCTTGCATATGGTTCTAGAATTCTAATCTATTGATTCTAGACCAGCTAGAATCAATAGTAGATAGAACAGTGAAAGTTTGATTCTAGCTAGTCTATCTACTATTTCTATGAGTCATATGCAAGACGTCATTTTAGAAAAGACTTTTTCACTATTCAATAAATAGATTCAAATCTATTTGAATCTAGAATCAAACTTTCTGTTGGATTCTAATAGAATCAATAGAATAGCACTAGTTCGTATGTGACGTCTTGCATATGGTTCTAGAATTCTAATCTATTGATTCTAGCTAGTCTATCTACTATTTCTATGAGTCATATGCAAGACGTCATTTTAGAAAAGACTTTTTCACTATTCAATAAATAGATTCAAATCTATTTGAATCTAGAATCAAACCTTCTGTTTGATTCTAATAGAATCAATAGAATAGCACTAGTTCGTATGTGACGTCTTGCATATGGTTCTAGAATTCTAATCTATTGATTCTAGCTAGTCTATCTACTATTTCTATGAGTCATATGCAAGACGTCAGTTTAGAAAAGACTTTTTCACTATTCAATAAATAGATTCAAATCTATTTGAATCTAGAATCAAACTTTCTGTTTGATTCTAATAGAATCAATAGAATAGCACTAGTTCGTATGTGACGTCTTGCATATGGTTCTAGAATTCTAATCTATTGATTCTAGACCAGCTAGAATCAATAGTAGATAGAACAGTGAAAGTTTGATTCTAGCTAGTCTATCTACTATTTCTATGAGTCATATGCAAGACGTCATTTTAGAAAAGACTTTTTCACTATTCAATAAATAGATTCAAATCTATTTGAATCTAGAATCAAACTTTCTGTTTGATTCTAATAGAATCAATAGAATAGCACTAGTTCGTATGTGACGTCTTGCATATGGTTCTAGAATTCTAATCTATTGATTCTAGACCAGCTAGAATCAATAGTAGATAGAACAGTGAAAGTTTGATTCTAGCTAGTCTATCTACTATTTCTATGAGTCATATGCAAGACGTCATTTTAGAAAAGACTTTTTCACTATTCAATAAATAGATTCAAATCTATTTGAATCTAGAATCAAACCTTCTGTTTGATTCTAATAGAATCAATAGAATAGCACTAGTTCGTATGTGACGTCTTGCATATGGTTCTAGAATTCTAATCTATTGATTCTAGCTAGTCTATCTACTATTTCTATGAGTCATATGCAAGACGTCAGTTTAGAAAAGACTTTTTCACTATTCAATAAATAGATTCAAATCTATTTGAATCTAGAATCAAACTTTCTGTTTGATTCTAATAGAATCAATAGAATAGCACTAGTTCGTATGTGACGTCTTGCATATGGTTCTAGAATTCTAATCTATTGATTCTAGACCAGCTAGAATCAATAGTAGATAGAACAGTGAAAGTTTGATTCTAGCTAGTCTATCTACTATTTCTATGAGTCATATGCAAGACGTCATTTTAGAAAAGACTTTTCCACTATTCAATAAATAGATTCAAATCTATTTGAATCTAGAATCAAACTTTCTGTTTGATTCTAATAGATTCAATAGAATAGCACTAGTTTGTATGTGACGTCTTGCATATGGTTCTAGAATTCTAATCTATTGATTCTAGACCAGCTAGAATCAATAGTAGATAGAACAGTGAAAGTTTGATTCTAGCTAGTCTATCTACTATTTCTATGAGTCATATGCAAGACGTCATTTTAGAAAAGACTTTTTCACTATTCAATAAATAGATTCAAATCTATTTGAATCTAGAATCAAACTTTCTGTTGGATTCTAATAGAATCAATAGAATAGCACTAGTTCGTATGTGACGTCTTGCATATGGTTCTAGAATTCTAATCTATTGATTCTAGCTAGTCTATCTACTATTTCTATGAGTCATATGCAAGACATCATTTTAGAAAAGACTTTTTCACTATTCAATAAATAGATTCAAATCTATTTGAATCTAGAATCAAACTTTCTGTTTGATTCTAATAGAATCAATAGAATAGCACTAGTTCGTATGTGACGTCTTGCATATGGTTCTAGAATTCTAATCTATTGATTCTAGACCAGCTAGAATCAATAGTAGATAGAACAGTGAAAGTTTGATTCTAGCTAGTCTATCTACTATTTCTATGAGTCATATGCAAGACGTCATTTTAGAAAAGACTTTTTCACTATTCAATAAATAGATTTAAATCTATTTGAATCTAGAATCAAACTTTCTGTTTGATTCTAATAGAATCAATAGAATAGCACTAGTTCGTATGTGACGTCTTGCATATGGTTCTAGAATTCTAATCTATTGATT
This sequence comes from Artemia franciscana, assembly GCF_032884065.1. NCBI lineage: Eukaryota > Metazoa > Arthropoda > Branchiopoda > Anostraca > Artemiidae > Artemia > Artemia franciscana. The sequence continues at coordinate 20,291 of NW_027064833.1, forward strand.
CTAGCTAGTCTATCTACTATTTCTATGAGTCATATGCAAGACGTCATTTTAGAAAAGACTCTTTCACTATTCAATAAATAGATTCAAATCTATTTGAATCTAGAATCAAACTTTCTGTTTGATTCTAATAGAATCAATAGAATAGCACTAGTTCGTATGTGACGTCTTGCATATGGTTCTAGAATTCTAATCTATTGATTCTAGACCAGCTAGAATCAATAGTAGATAGAACAGTGAAAGTTTGATTCTAGCTAGTCTATCTACTATTTCTATGAGTCATATGCAAGACGTCATTTTAGAAAAGACTTTTTCACTATTCAATAAATAGATTCAAATCTATTTGAATCTAGAATCAAACTTTCTTTTTGATTCTAATAGAATCAATAGAATAGCACTAGTTCGTATGTGACGTCTTGCATATGGTTCTAGAATTCTAATCTATTGATTCTAGACCAGCTAGAATAAATAGTAGATAGAACAGTGAAAGTTTGATTCTAGCTAGTCTATCTACTATTTCTAGGAGTCATATGCAAGACGTCATTTTAGAAAAGACTTTTTCACTATACAATAAATAGATTCAAATCTATTTGAATCTAGAATCAAACTTTCTGTTTGATTCTAATAGAATCAATAGAATAGCACTAGTTCGTATGTGACGTCTTACATATGGTTCTAGAATTCTAATCTATTGATTCTAGACCAGCTAGAATCAATAGTAGATAGAACAGTGAAAGTTTGATTCTAGCTAGTCTATCTACTATTTCTATGAGTCATATGCAAGACGTCATTTTAGAAAAGACTTTTCCACTATTCAATAAATAGATTCAAATCTATTTGAATCTAGAATCAAACTTTCTGTTTGATTCTAATAGATAGAATAGAATAGCACTAGTTCGTATGTGACGTCTTGCATATGGTTCTAGAATTCTAATCTATTGATTCTAGACCAGCTAGAATCAATAGTAGATAGAACAGTGAAAGTTTGATTCTAGCTAGTCTATCTACTATTTCTATGAGTCATATGCAAGACGTCATTTTAGAAAAGACTTTTTCACTATTCAATAAATAGATTCAAATCTATATGAATCTAGAATCAAACTTTCTGTTGGATTCTAATAGAATCAATAGAATAGCACTAGTTCGTATGTGACGTCTTGCATATGGTTCTAGAATTCTAATCTATTGATTCTAGTTAGTCTATCTACTATTTCTATGAGTCATATGCAAGACATCATTTTAGAAAAGACTTTTTCACTATTCAATAAATAGATTCAAATCTGTTTGAATCTAGAATCAAACTTTCTGTTTGATTCTAATAGAATCAATAGAATAGCACTAGTTCGTATGTGACGTCTTGCATATGGTTCTAGAATTCTAATCTATTGATTCTAGACCAGCTAGAATAAATAGTAGATAGAACAGTGAAAGTTTGATTCTAGCTAGTCTATCTACTATTTCTATGAGTCATATGCAAGACGTCATTTTAGAAAAGACTTTTTCACTATTCAATAAATAGATTCAAATCTATTTGAATCTAGAATCAAACTTTCTGTTTGATTCTAATAGAATCAATAGAATAGCACTAGTTCGTATGTGACGTCTTGCATATGGTTCTAGAATTCTAATCTATTGATTCTAGACCAGCTAGAATCAATAGTAGATAGAACAGTGAAAGTTTGATTCCAGCTACTCTATCTACTATTTCTATGAGTCATATGCAAGACGTCATTTTAGAAAAGACTTTTTCACTATTCAATAAATAGATTCAAATCTATTTGAATCTAGAATCAAACTTTCTGTTTGATTCTAATAGAATCAATAGAATAGCACTAGTTCGTATGTGACGTCTTGCATATGGTTCTAGAATTCTAATCTATTGATTCTAGCTAGTCTATCTACTATTTCTATGAGTCATATGCAAGACGTCAGTTTAGAAAAGACTTTTTCACTATTCAATAAATAGATTCAAATCTATTTGAATCTAGAATCAAACTTTCTGTTTGATTCTAATAGAATCAATAGAATAGCACTAGTTCGTATGTGACGTCTTGCATATGGTTCTAGAATTCTAATCTATTGATTCTAGACCAGCTAGAATCAATAGTAGATAGAACAGTGAAAGTTTGATTCTAGCTAGTCTATCTACTATTTCTATGAGTGATATGCAAGACGTCATTTTAGAAAAGACTTTTTCACTATTCAATAAATAGATTCAAATCTATTTGAATCTAGAATCAAACTTTCTGTTTGATTCTAATAGAATCAATAGAATAGCACTAGTTCGTATGTGACGTCTTGCATATGGTTCTAGAATTCTAATCTATTGATTCTAGCTAGTCTATCTACTATTTCTATGAGTCATATGCAAGACGTCATTTTAGAAAAGACTTTTTCACTATTCAATAAATAGATTCAAATCTATTTGAATCTAGAATCAAACTTTCTGTTTGATTCTGATAGAATCAATAGAATAGCACTAGTTCGTATGTGACGTCTTACATATGGTTCTAGAATTCTAATCTATTGATTCTAGACCAGCTAGAATCAATAGTAGATAGAACAGTGAAAGTTTGATTCTAGCTAGTCTATCTACTATTTCTATGAGTCATATGCAAGACGTCATTTTAGAAAAGACTTTTTCACTATTCAATAAATAGATTCAAATCTATTTGAATCTAGAATCAAACTTTCTGTTTGATTCTAATAGATTCAATAGAATAGCACTAGTTCGTATGTGACGTCTTGCATATGGTTCTAGAATTCTAATCTATTGATTCTAGACCAGCTAGAATCAATAGTAGATAGAACAGTGAAAGTTTGATTCTAGCTAGTCTATCTACTATTTCTATGAGTCATATGCAAGACGTCATTTTAGAAAAGACTTTTTCACTATTCAATAAATAGATTCAAATCTATTTGAATCTAGAATCAAACTTTCTGTTGGATTCTAATAGAATCAATAGAATAGCACTAGTTCGTATGTGACGTCTTGCATATGGTTCTAGAATTCTAATCTATCGATTCTAGCTAGTCTATCTACTATTTCTATGAGTCATATGCAAGACGTCATTTTAGAAAAGACTTTTTCACTATTCAATAAATAGATTCAAATCTATTTGAATCTAGAATCAAACTTTCTGTTTGATTCTAATAGAATCAATAGAATAGCACTAGTTCGTATGTGACGTCTTGCATATGGTTCTAGAATTCTAATCTATTGATTCTAGCTAGTCTATCTACTATTTCTATGAGTCATATGCAAGACGTCAGTTTAGAAAAGACTTTTTCACTAGTCAATAAATAGATTCAAATCTATTTGAATCTAGAATCAAACTTTCTGTTTGATTCTAATAGAATCAATAGAATAGCACTAGTTCGTATGTGACGTCTTGCATATGGTTCTAGAATTCTAATCTATTGATTCTAGACCAGCTAGAATCAATAGTAGATAGAACAGTGAAAGTTTGATTCTAGCTAGTCTATCTACTATTTCTATGAGTCATATGCAAGACGTCATTTTAGAAAAGACTTTTTCACTATTCAATAAATAGATTCAAATCTATTTGAATCTAGAATCAAACTTTCTGTTTGATTCTAATAGAATCAATAGAATAGCACTAGTTTGTATGTGACGTCTTGCATATGGTTCTAGAATTCTAATCTATTGATTCTAGCTAGTCTATCTACTATTTCTATGAGTCATATGCAAGACGTCATTTTAGAAAAGACTTTTTCACTATTCAATAAATAGATTCAAATCTATTTGAATCTAGAATCAAACTTTCTGTTTGATTCTAATAGAATCAATAGAATAGCACTAGTTCGTATGTGACGTCTTGCATAAGGTTCTAGAATTCTAATCTATTGATTCTAGACCAGCTAGAATCAATAGTAGATAGAACAGTGAAAGTTTGATTCTAGCTAGTCTATCTACTATTTCTATGAGTCATATGCAAGACGTCATTTTAGAAAAGACTTTTTCACTATTCAATAAATAGACTCAAATCTATTTGAATC
>NW_027064834.1:0-24305 GCF_032884065.1 Artemia franciscana
GCCTGTCGTGGTATTTCCTTTGGCGTGATTGTTGCTTTTTTCGGTTCTGCACGAACTCGCCGTGATGAACGATTTTTGGGGAGAGTAGTTCTCCAGTGCAAGGAACTATTGATCTCAAGTTTCTGCTCATCAGCATCTGGTCTGGGGATGCCAGTCCATCGACCGGTGTGTTCCTGTATTCGAGTATGGCCAACTCGAAATCGTCTCCTGTGAGATCAGTCTTAGTAAGGATATCCTTGGCAGTTTGTACTGTCCTTTCCGCAAGTCCGTTTGACTGCGGAAAGTTTGGCGATGAAGTCTTGTGAGCTATTTCCCAGTCTTTTAAGAACTTCTGAAATAGAGCTGATGTGAATTGCGGACCATTATCGGAGACGAGGACGCTAGGGATTCCATACCGCGCAAATTGTTTCTTCAAACATGATACGATTTGATGGGCGTATGCATTGCTACCGACTCTATCAACCTCGAAAAACCGGCTGTAATAGTCGACGGTGATGAGGTAATATTCTCCACTCTTGTAGAACAGATCACAACCGATCTTCTCCCAAGGTAGGCGAGGGATATCATGAGGTAACAACGGCTCCTTTTGATTCGAGTTTTGATATTTGGTACACGCATAGCAGTGTCTGATATGTTCTTCGACATCCTTTGTCATACCTGGCCAGAACACAATAGAGCGAGCTCGTTGCTTAGTCTTTTCAATTCCCAGGTGTGATGAATGGATACGGTCTAGGATGTTCTTGCGGGAATTTTTTGGAATGACCAAACGATCGCCTTTCAATATGATCTGGTCTATGACTGTTAACTCTTGTCTGACGTTCCAAAATGGGAGTATGTTTGTGGGAACGGACCTTTTAGATTCGGGCCAGCCACTTTGGATAGTCTTAGTGAGCTCAACCAATTGATGATCAGCTGCTGTCTCTTCTTTTAGCTTTTTAAGCCTGTCCGGGCTTATTGGGAGAAGCGTCATCACAGAGTGCACGTACGATTCAATCTCTATTTGCGTTTCTGTATCCTCTTCAGGGAGATATAAGCGGGATAGGGCGTCGGCAACAGGAATTTCCTTACCAGGGCGAAATATCACTGTAAAATCATATGGCTGGATTTTCAGTAACATCCGCTGCAGCCTAGGTGACGACTTCGAAATTGGGCGGTTTAGGACGACTTGCAGAGGTTTGTGGTCGGACACAACGATGAATTTCTGGCCATACAGGTACTGATGATAATGCAGGCAGCCGAAGAGGATAGCGTATAATTCTTTTTCTATCTGTGAATAATTTTGCTCGGTGCGATTAAGCGATCTCGATGCAAAGGATACAGTTTTTCCGTTCTGAAGAATAGTAGCCCCAAGGCCGAACTTCGAAGCATCGACTTGGAGCTCGATGTTTCCTGATGTTGGATCAAGGAATGATAATGAGTCACAAATCGATTCTTTGATGTTTGTGAATGCTGAGTTGTGCTCTTCTTCCCACTTGAACTCTCGCTGGTTTGCCAGTTTGCGAAGTGGTTGGTTCAGTGAGGAAAGATTGGGTATATACCTTGCCAGATAGTTCATCATTCCCAAGACGGTCTGAAGTTCATCTTTAGTCAATGGAATGCGCATTTCCTTTCGTGCTCGAACCTTCCGTGGATCTGGATGGATGCCAGCTTCCGATATTATGTGTCCAAAGTAAGGGATGCTATCACTTTTGAACACACATTTTTGAAGGTTGAGCTTTACGCATTTCTGGCGGTCTCTTATAAGCGCGCTGCGCACATTAGAATCGTGCTCTTCATCGGTTCAGCCGGATATGATGATGTCATCCACTATGACTGAAAAACCTCTGATGCCTTCAAATGCCTCCTCTATGCGGCGCTGGAATTCGTCTTGCGCCGAGATTAGGCCGAACGGCATCCGTTTGAACTTGTATCGGCCATATGGTGTGTTGAACGTTGTTAATTCGGACGACTCCTCGTCAAGTTCAAGCGACCAATATCCATGGTGAGCGTCAAGTTTTGTGAAGTACTTAGCGCCGGAATGTTTCAAAACAGCTTCGTCGAATGAAGGCATTGGATGATGGGGTAGTTTGATGGCCATATTCAAGTCGTGGGGGTCGATGCAGACCCGAGCGTTGACCCAATCGGTGGGGTGGGGGACTTTTTCTATGACTCCAAGGCTTTCCATCCTATCGAGTTCCTTCTTAAAGCTGCCTTGGAGGGATATCGGGACGCGTCTAGCTGGTACTGCTTTTGGTTCAGCTCCGTCTTTCAGCGTAATGTGGCACTTTCCTTCGAGCTGACCAATACCTTGGAAGAGGTCTTGGAATTCTTCAACAAATGGAGTTGATTTCTGGACCTTCGAGCTCTCGACTGTGAGGACCAGCTTGACTAAGTTGAGTTTCCTGCTAGTATCGAAGCCAAGGATTGGCATGGGGGCATCTTTTACAATGAAAAAGGGCTGAGTTTCACTGCTGCCGTTTGTGTATGTACATGTCAGGTTGCAGACTCCAAGCGTATGTATTTTCTGGCCGCCAAAACTAGTAAGAATCTGTAGCGTTTCACGTACTACAGGCTTTGGCTTGAGGGTCTTGAAATTCCTTTCTGGAATGATGTTTGCTTGGGCGCCAGTGTCGATTTTGAAAGTGATTCTGGCTTGTCCATTCACCATAAGCTTCACATAGGGTTGGTCCTCACCTTTGTCCATGTTAACAGAATCAATAATGTTCAATGTATCAATAAAGAGATCATCGTTTTCATTTCGACATGCTTCCTGGTTTATGAGGTTTACTGTTTTTCTGTTGCTTTTGTAAACTTTCGCAAAATGATTTAGCTTGTCGCAATTGCTACACACGCTTTTCCTTTGGCTGGGCATTTGTGCAGGGAGGAGTACTCTCCGCCACAGAAGTAACATTGTTTATAAGCTTGTGCACTCTGGTTCGTCTTCTTGCCTTTTCGAATGAAGTCAACTTCTTGTTTAATGTATGCATCCTGGCCTCCGTGGGAGCTGCTTGAGCCAGGTTGCGACATTGTTCTAAGTTGCACCTGGGTTTCTACATGTGCCCTTGATATAGTAACTGCTTGTGACAGGGTCAGATTTGAACCTGCCTGTAGGAGCTTCTCTCTGACTCTCGCTGAGGAGATACCACATACAAGTCTGTCTCTTATCATTTCCTCTTTCAAGTCTGTTGTGGAGTATTCACATTCCCGCGCCAATAACTTTAATTCTGTGATGTACTGATGGATTGTTTCACCATCACGTTGGTCTCTTTTGTGAAAGAGGTATCTTGAGAACACTGTGTTTGACTGGGGGCTGAAATATTCACTGAATTTGGATATATATGCTCCAATTTTGTCTGTTTCTGCAGCAGATATTGTGAATGTACTGAAAATGTCTCTCCCTTTTTCTCCTAGCCAGATCAGCAGGAACGCACCCTGGATTTTTTCAGTCTTTCCACTAAGGGGTCCTTGGAACATGAGGGTTGCATGTGTTTGGAATCTCGACCATGCCTCTTTGAGGTTGTCGCTTGACCAGTCCATTGTGGGGTATGGAACGTTGGCTTCCATGACTTTTAGAGGGGCTCTGACACCATGTAAAAAGTCGGTTGATTCGTAAGCAGACGTTTATTCAATGCTTGTAGAACCCAGGTCAACTAGAATAGAAAAGGTAAGTCAGAATGTTACAATACGTAGCTATTACCCTCGAAAACTAAAACTTTTGAAATAGGAAAATAGCCTTTAATCACATTCTTTACCATTTGCAATCATAAAATAGTCTAATATCTTCATTTTTTCAACATACGTAGCTATTACCCTCGAAAACTAAAACTTTTGAAATAGGAAAAGAGCCTTTAAGCACATTCTTTACCATGTGCAATCATAAAATTGTCTAATATCTTCATTTTTTCAACATACGTAGCTATTACCCTCGAAAACTAGAACTTTTGAAATAGGAAAATAGCCTTTAATCACATTCTTTACCATGTGCAATCAAAAAATTGTCTGATATCTTCATTTTTTCAACATACGTAGATATTACCCTTGAAAACTAAAACTTTTGAAATAGGAAAAGAGCCTTTAATCACATTCTTTACCATTTGCAATCATAAATTAGTCTAATATCTTCATTTTTTCAACACACGTAGCTATTACCCTCGAAAACTAAAACTTTTGAAATAGGAAAAGAGCCTTTAATCACATTCTTTACCATTTGCAATCATAAAATTGTCTAATATCTTCATTTTTTCAACATACGTAGCTATTACCCTCGAAAACTAAAACTTTTGAAATAGGAAAAAAGCCTTTAATCACATTCTTTACCCTTTGCAATCATAAAATAGTCTAATATCTTCATTTTTTCAACATACGTAGCTATTACCCTCGAAAACTAAAACTTTTGAAATAGGAAAAGAGCCTTTAATCACATTCTTTACCATTTGCAATCATAAAATTGTCTAATATCTTCATTTTTTTCAACATACGTAGCTATTACCCTCGAAAACTAAAACTTTTGAAATAGGAAAAGAGCCTTTAATCACATTTTTTACCATGTGCAATCATAAAATTGTCTAATATCTTCATTTTTTTCAACATACGTAGCAATTACCCCCGAAAACTAAATCTTTTGAAATAGGAAAAGAGCCTTTAATCACATTCTTTACCATTTGCAATCATAAAATAGTCTAATATCTTCATTTTTTCAACATACGTAGCTATTACCCTCGAAAACTAAAACTTTTGAAATAGGAAAAGAGCCTTTAATCACATTCTTTACCATGTGCAATCATAAAATTTTCTAACATCTTCATTTTTTCAACATACGTAGCTATTACCCTCGAAAACTAAAACTTTTGACACAGGAAAAGAGCCTTTTAATCACATTCTTTACCATTTGCAATCATAAAATTGTCTAATATCTTCATTTTTTCAACATACGTAGCTATTACCCTCGAAAACTAAAACTTTTGAAATAGGAAAAGAGCCTTTAATCACATTCTTTACCATTTGCAATCATAAAATAGTCTAATATCTTCATTTTTTCAACATACGTAGCTATTACCCTCGAAAACTAAAACTTTTGAAATAGGAAAAGAGCCTTTAATCACATTCTTTACCATGAGCAATCATAAAATAGTCTAATATCTTCATTTTTTCAACATACGTAGCTATTACCCTCGAAAACTAAAACTTTTGAAATAGGAAAAGAGCCTTAAAGCACATTCTTTACCATGTGCAATCATAAAATTGTCTAATATCTTCATTTTTTCAACATACGTAGCTATTACCCTCGAAAGCTAGAACATTTGAAATAGGAAAAGAGCCTTTAATCACATTCTTTACCATGTGCAATCATAAAATTGTCTAATATCTTCATTTTTTCCACAGACAAAGCTATTACCCCTCGAAAACTAAAAGTTTTGAAATAGGAAAAGAGCCTTTAATCACATTCTTTACCATTTGCAATCATAAAATAGTCTAATATCTTCATTTTTTCAACATACGTAGCTATTACCCTCTAAAACTAAAACTTTTGAAATAGGAAAAAAGCCTTTAATCACATTCTTTACCATTTGCAATCATAAAATAGTCTAATATCTTCATTTTTTCAACATACGTAGCTATTACCCTCGAAAACTAAAACTTTTGAAATAGGAAAAGAGGCTTTAATCACATTCTTTACCATGTGCAATCATAAAATAGTCTGATATCTTCATTTTTTCAACATACGTAGATATTACCCTCGAAAACTAAAACTTTTGAAATAGGAAAAGAGATTTTAATCACATTCTTTACCATTTGCAATCATAAATTAGTCTAATATCTTCATTTTTCAACACACGTAGCTATTACCCTCGAAAACTAAAACTTTTGAAATAGGAAAAGAGCCTTTAATCACATTCTTTACCATTTGCAATCATAAAATTGTCTAATATCTTCATTTTTTCCACATACGTAGCTATTACCCTCGAAAACTAAAACTTTTGAAATAGGAAAAAAGCCTTTAATCACATTCTTTACCCTTTGCAATCATAAAATAGTCTAATATCTTCATTTTTTCAACATACGTAGCTATTACCTTCGAAAACTAAAACTTTTGAAATAGGAAAAGAGCCTTTAATCACATTCTTTACCATTTGCAATCATAAAATTGTCTAATATCTTCATTTTTTCAACATACGTAGCTATTACCCTCGAAAACTAAAACTTTTGAAATAGGAAAAGAGCCTTTAATCACATTCTTTACCATGTGCAATCATAAAATTGTCTAATATCTTCATTTTTTCAACATACGTAGCTATTACCCTCGAAAACTAAAACTTTTGAAATAGGAAAAAGAGCCTTTAATCACATTCTTTACCATTTGCAAACATAAAATAGTCTAATATCTTCATTTTTTCAACATACGTAGCTATTACCCTCGAAAACTAAAACTTTTGAAATAGGAAAAGAGCCTTTAATCACATTCTTTACCATGTGCAATCATAAAATTGTCTAACTTCTTCATTTTTTCAACATACGTAGCTATTACCCTCGAAAACTAAAACTTTTGACACAGGAAAAGAGCCTTTAATCACATTCTTTACCATTTGCAATCATAAAATTGTCTAATATCTTCATTTTTTCAACATACGTAGCTGTTACCCTCGAAAACTAAAACTTTTGAAATAGGAAAAGAGCCTTTAATCACATTCTTTACCATTTGCAATCATAAAATAGTCTAATATCTTCATTTTTTCAACATACGTAGCTATTACCCTCGAAAACTAAAACTTTTGAAATAGGAAAAGAGCCTTTAATCACATTCTTTACCATTTGCAATCATAAAATAGTCTAATATCTTCATTTTTTCAACATACGTAGCTATTACCCTCGAAAACTAAAACTGTTGAAATAGGAAAAGAGCCTTTAATCACATTCTTTACCATTTGCAATCATAAAATAGTTTAATATCTTCATTTTTTCAACATACGTAGCTATTACCCTCGAAAACTAAAACTTTTGAAATAGGAAAAGAGCCTTTAATCACATTCTTTACCATGTGCAATCATAAAATAGTTATATATCTTCTTTTTTTCAACATACGTAGCTATTACCCTCGAAAACCAAAACTTTTGAAATAGGAAAAGAGCCTTTAATCACATTCTTTACCATTTGCAATCATAAAATTGTTTAATATCTTGATTTTTTTCCAAAGACAAAGCTATTACCCTCGAAAACTAAAACTTTTGACATAGGAAAAGAGCCTTTAATCACATTCTTTACCATGTGCAATCATAAAATTGTCTAATATCTTCATTTTTTTCAACATACGTAGCTATTACCCTCGAAAACTAAAACTTTTGAAATAGGAAAAGAGCCTTTAATCACATTCTTTACCATTTGCAATCATAAAATAGTCTAATATCTTCATTTTTTCAACATACGTAGCTATTACCCTCGAAAACTAAAACTTTTGAAATAGGAAAAGAGCCTTTAATCACATTCTTTACCATGTGCAATCATAAAAATAGTCTAATATCTTAATTTTTTCAACATACGTAGCTATTACCCTCGAAAACTAAAACTTTTGAAATAGGAAAAGAGCCTTAAAGCACATTCTTTACCATGTGCAATCATAAAATTGTCTAATATCTTCATTTTTTCAACATACGTAGCTATTACCCTCGAAAGCTAGAAGTTTTGAAATAGGAAAAGAGCCTTTAATCACATTTTTTACCATGTGCAATCATAAAATTGTCTAATATCTTCATTTTTTCCACAGACAAAGCTATTACCCTCGAAAACTAAAAGTTTTGAAATAGGAAAAGAGCCTTTAATCACATTCTTTACCATTTGCAATCATAAAATAGTCTAATATCTTCATTTTTTCAACATACGTAGCTATTACCCTCGAAAACTAAAACTTTTGAAATAGGAAAAAAGCCTTTAATCACATTCTTTACCATTTGCAATCATAAAATAGTCTAATATCTTCATTTTTTCAACATACGTAGCTATTACCCTCGAAAACTAAAACTTTTGAAATAGGAAAAGAGGCTTTAATCACATTCTTTACCATGTGCAATCATAAAATAGTCTGATATCTTCATTTTTTCAACATACGTAGATATTACCCTCGAAAACTAAAACTTTTGAAATAGGAAAAGAGACTTTAATCACATTCTTTACCATTTGCAATCATAAATTAGTCTAATATCTTCATTTTTTCAACACACGTAGCTATTACCCTCGAAAACTAAAACTTTTGAAATAGGAAAAGAGCCTTTAATCACATTCTTTACCATTTGCAATCATAAAATTGTCTAATATCTTCATTTTTTCAACATACGTAGCTATTACCCTCGAAAAACTAAAACTTTTGAAATAGGAAAAAAAGCCTTTAATCACATTCTTTACCCTTTGCAATCATAAAATAGTCTAATATCTTCATTTTTTCAACATACGTAGCTATTACCCTCGAAAACTAAAACTTTTGAAATAGGAAAAGAGTCTTTAATCACATTCTTTACCATTTCCAATCATAAAATTGTCTAATATCTTCATTTTTTCAACATACTTAGCTATTACCCTCGAAAGCTAGAAGTTTTGAAATAGGAAAAGAGCCTTTAATCACATTCTTTACCATGTGCAATCATAAAATTGTCTAATATCTTCATTTTTTCCACAGACAAAGCTATTACCCTCGAAAACTAAAAGTTTTGAAATAGGAAAAGAGCCTTTAATCACATTCTTTACCATTTGCAATCATAAAATAGTCTAATATCTTCATTTTTTCAACATACGTAGCTATTACCCTCGAAAACTAAAACTTTTGAAATAGGAAAAAAGCCTTTAATCACATTCTTTACCATTTGCAATCATAAAATAGTCTAATATCTTCATTTTTTCAACATACGTAGCTATTACCCTCGAAAGCTAGAAGTTTTGAAATAGGAAAAGAGCCTTTAATCACATTCTTTACCATGTGCAATCATAAAATTGTCTAATATCTTCATTTTTTCCACAGACAAAGCTATTACCCTCGAAAACTAAAAGTTTTGAAATAGGAAAAGAGCCTTTAATCACATTCTTTACCATTTGCAATCATAAAATAGTCTAATATCTTCATTTTTTCAACATACGTAGCTATTACCCTCGAAAACTAAAACTTTTGAAATAGGAAAAAAAGCCTTTAATCACATTCTTTACCATTTGCAATCATAAAATAGTCTAATATCTTCATTTTTTCAACATACGTAGCTATTACCCTCGAAAACTAAAACTTTTGAAATAGGAAAAGAGGCTTTAATCACATTCTTTACCATGTGCAATCATAAAATAGTCTTATATCTTCATTTTTTCAACATACGTAGATATTACCCTCGAAAACTAAAACTTTTGAAATAGGAAAAGAGCCTTTAATCACATTCTTTACCATTTGCAATCATAAATTAGTCTAATATCTTCATTTTTTCAACACACGTAGCTATTACCCTCGAAAACTAAAACTTTTGAAATAGGAAAAGAGCCTTTAATCACATTCTTTACCATTTGCAATCATAAAATTGTCTAATATCTTCATTTTTTCAACATACGTAGCTATTACCCTCGAAAACTAAAACTTTTGAAATAGGAAAAAAGCCTTTAATCACATTCTTTACCATTTGCAATCATAAAATAGTCTAATATCTTCATTTTTTCAACATACGTAGCTATTACCCTCGAAAACTAAAACTTTTGAAATAGGAAAAGAGCCTTTAATCACATTCTTTACCATGTGCAATCATAAAATTGTCTAATATCTTCATTTTTTCAACATACGTAGCTATTACCCTCGAAAACTAAAACTTTTGAAATAGGAAAAGAGCCTTTAATCACATTCTTTACCATTTGCAATCATAAAAATAGTCTAATATCTTCATTTTTTCAACATACGTAGCTATTACCCTCGAAAACTAAAACTTTTGAAATAGGAAAAGAGCCTTTAATCACATTCTTTACCATGTGCAATCATAAAATTGTCTAACTTCTTCATTTTTTCAACATACGTAGCTATTACCCTCGAAAACTAAAACTTTTGACACAGGAAAAGAGCCTTTAATCACATTCTTTACCATTTGCAATCATAAAATTGTCTAATATCTTCATTTTTTCAACATACGTAGCTATTACCCTCGAAAACTAAAACTTTTGAAATAGGAAAAGAGCCTTTAATCACATTTTTTACCATTTGCAATCATAAAATAGTCTAATATCTTCATTTTTTCAACATACGTAGCTATTACCCTCGAAAACTAAAACTTTTGAAATAGGAAAAGAGCCTTTAATCACATTCTTTACCATTTGCAATCATAAAATAGTCTAATATCTTCATTTTTTCAACATACGTAGCTATTACCCCTCGAAAACTAAAACTGTTGAAATAGGAAAAGAGCCTTTAATCACATTCTTTACCATTTGCAATCATAAAATAGTTTAATATCTTCATTTTTTCAACATACGTAGCTATTACCCTCGAAAACTAAAACTTTTGACATAGGAAAAGAGCCTTTAATCACATTCTTTACCATGTGCAATCATAAAATAGTTATATATCTTCTTTTTTTCAACATACGTAGCTATTACCCTCGAAAACCAAAACTTTTGAAATAGGAAAAGAGCCTTTAATCACATTCTTTACCATTTGCAATCATAAAATTGTTTAATATCTTGATTTTTTCCAAAGACAAAGCTATTACCCTCGAAAACTAAAACTTTTGACATAGGAAAAGAGCCTTTAATCACATTCTTTATCATGTGCAATCATAAAATAGTCTAATATCTTCATTTTTTCAACATACGTAGCTATTACCCTCGAAAACTAAAACTTTTGACATAGGAAAAGAGCCTTTACCATTTGCAATCATAAAATAGTCTAATATCTTCATTTTTCAGCATATGTAGCTATTACCCTCGAAAACTAAAACTTTTGAAATAGGAAAAGAGCCTTTAATCACATTCTTTACCATGTGCAATCATAAAATTGTCTAATATCTTCATTTTTTCCACTGACAAAGCTGTTACCCTCGAAAACTAAAAGTTTTGACATAGGAAAAGAGCCTTTAATCACATTCTTTACCATTTGCAATCATAAAATAGTCTAATATCTTCATTTTTTCAACATACGTAGCTATTACCCTCGAAAACTAAAACTTTTGAAATAGGAAAAGAGCCTTTAATCACATTCTTTATCATGTGCAATCATAAAATTGTCTAATATATTCATGTTTTCCACAGACAAAGCTCTTACCCTCGAAAACTAAAACTTTTGAAATAGGAAAAGAGCCTTTAATCACATTCTTTACCATTTGCAATCATAAAATAGTCTAATATCTTCATTTTTTGAACATAAGTAGCTATTAACCTCGAAAACTAAAACTTTTGAAATAGGAAAATAGCCTTTAATCACATTCTTTACCATTTGCAATCATAAAATAGTCTAATATCTTCATTTTTTCATCATACGTAGCTATTACCCTTGAAAACTAAAACTTTTGAAATAGGAAAAGAGCCTTTAATCACATTCTTTACCATGTGCAATGATAAAATAGTCTAATATCTTCATTTTTTCCACAGACCTAGCTATTACCCTCGAAAACTAAAACTTTTGAAATAGGAAAAGAGCCTTAAATCACATTCTTTACCATTTGCAATCATAAATTAGTCTAATATCTTCATTTTTTCAACACGTAGCTATTACCCTCGAAAACTAAAACTTTTGAAATAGGAAAAGAGCCTTTAATCACATTCTTTACCATGTGCAATCATAAAATAGTCTAATATCTTCATTTTTTCAACATACGTAGCTATTACCCTCGAAAACTAAAACTTTTGAAATAGGAAAAGAGCCTTTAATCACATTCTTTACCATTTGCAATCATAAAATTGTCTAATATCTTCATTTTTTCAACATACGTAGCTATTACCCTCGAAAACTAAAACTTTGAAATAGGAAAAGAGCCTTTAATCACATTCTTTACCATGTGCAATCATAAATTGTCTAATATCTTCATTTTTTCCACAGACAAAGCTATTACCCTCGAAAACTAAAACATACGTAGCTATTACCCTCGAATACTAAAACTTTTGAAATAGGAAAAGAGCCTTTAATCACATTCTTTACCATGTGCAATCATAAAATTGTCTAATATCTTCATTTTTTCCACAGACAAAGCTATTACCCTCGAAAACTAAAATTTTTGACATAGGAAAGGAGCCTTTAATCACATTCTTTACCATGTGCAATCATAAAATAGTCTAATATCTTCATTTTTTCCACAGACATAGCTATTATACTCGAAAACTAAAACTTTTGAAATAGGAAAAGAGCCTTTAATCACATTCTTTACCATGTGCAATCATAAAATTGTCTAATATCTTCCTTTTTTCCACAACCAAAGCTATTACCCTCGAAAACTAAAACTTTTGACATAGGAAAAGAGCCTTTAATCACATTCTTTACCATTTGCAATCATAAAATAGTCTAATATCTTCATTTTTTCAACATACGTAGCTATTACCCTCGAAAACTAAAGCTTTTGAAATAGGAAAAGAGCCTTTAATCACATTCTTTACCATTTGCAATCATAAAATAGTCTAATATCTTCCTTTTTTCAACATACGTAGCTATTACCCTCGAAAACTAAAACTTTTGAAATAGGAAAAGAGCTTTTAATCACATTCTTTACCAAGTGCAATCATTAAATAGTCTCATATCTTCATTTTTTCCACAGACATAGCTATTACCCTCGAAAACTAAAACTTTTTAAATAGGAAAAGAACCTTCAATCACATTTATTACCCATGTGCAATCACAAAATTTTCTAATATCTTCATTTTTTCAACATACGTAGCTATTACCCTCAAAAACTAAAACTTTTGAAATAGGAAAAGAACCTTCAATCACATTTATTGCCATGTGCAATCATAAAATTGTCTAATATCTTCATTTTTTCAACATACGTAGCTATTACCCTCGAAAACTAAAACTTTTGAAATAGGAAAAGAGCCTTTAATCACATTCTTTACCATGTGCAATCATAAAATTGTCTAATATCTTCATTTTTTCCACTGACAAAGCTATTACCCTCGAAAACTAAAACTTTTGACATAGGAAAAGAGCCTTTAATCACATACTTTACCATGTGCAATCATAAAATAGTCTAATATCTTCATTTTTTCAACAAACGTAGCTATTACCCTCGAAAACTAAAACTTTTGAAATAGGAAAAGAGCCTTTAATCACATTCTTTACCATTTGCAATCATAAAATAGTCTAATATCTTCATTTTTTCAACATACTTAGCTATTACCCTCGAAAACTAAAACTTTTGAAATAGGAAAAGAGCCTTTAATCACATTCTTTACCATGTGCAATCATAAAATTGTCTAATATCTTCATTTTTTTCAACATAATGAGCTATTACCCTCGAAAACTAAAACTTTTGACATAGGAAAAGAGCCTTTAATCACATTCTTTACCATGTGCAATCATAAAATTGTCTAATATCTTCATTTTTTCCACAGACAAAGCTATTACCCTCGAAAACTAAAACTTTTGAAATAGGAAAAGAGCCTTTAATCACATTCTTTACCATGTGCAATCATAAAATAGTCTAATATCTTCAATTTTTCCACAGACATAGCTATTACCCTCGAAAACTAAAACTTTTGAAATATGAAAAGAGCCTTTAAGCACATTCTTTACCATGTGCAATCATAAAATTGTCTAATATCTTCATTTTTTCAACATACGTAGCTATTACCCTCGAAAACTAAAACTTTTGAAATAGGAAAAGAGCCTTTAATCACATTCTTTACCATGTGCAATGATAAAATAGTCTAATATCTTCATTTTTTCCACAGACCTAGCTATTACCCTCGAAAACTAAAACTTTTGAAATAGGAAAAGAGCCTTAAATCACATTCTTTACCATTTGCAATCATAAATTAGTCTAATATCTTCATTTTTTCAACATACGTAGCTATTACCCTCGAAAACTAAAACTTTTGAAATAGGAAAAGAGCCTTTAATCACATTCTTTACCATGTGCAATCATAAAATAGTCTAATATCTTCATTTTTTCAACATACGTAGCTATTACCCTCGAAAACTAAAACTTTTGAAATAGGAAAAGAGCCTTTAATCACATTCTTTACCATGTGCAATCATAAAATTGTCTAATATCTTCATTTTTTCCACAGACAAAGCTATTACCCTCGAAAACTAAAATTTTTGACATAGGAAAGGAGCCTTTAATCACATTCTTTACCATGTGCAATCATAAAATAGTCTAATATCTTCATTTTTTCCACAGACATAGTATTATACTCGAAAACTAAAACTTTTGAAATAGGAAAAGAGCCTTTAATCACATTCTTTACCATTTGCAATCATAAAATAGTCTAATATCTTCATTTTTTCAACATACGTAGCTATTACCCTCGAAAACTAAAACTTTTGAAATAGGAAAAGAGCCTTTAATCACATTCTTTACCATGTGCAATCATAAAATTGTCTAATATCTTCATTTTTTCCACTGACAAAGCTATTACCCTCGAAAACTAAAACTTTTGACATAGGAAAAGAGCCTTTAATCACATTCCTTACCATTTGCAATCATAAAATTGTCTAATATCTTCATTTTCTCAACATACGTAGCTATTACCCTCGAAAACTAAAACTTTTGAAATAGGAAAAGAGCCTTTAATCACATTCTTTACCATGTGCAATCATAAAATTGTCTAATATCTTCATTTTTTCCACAGACAAAGCTATTACCCTCGAAAACTAAAATTTTTGACATAGGAAAGGAGCCTTTAATCACATTCTTTACCATGTGCAATCATAAAATAGTCTAATATCTTCATTTTTTCCACAGACATAGTATTATACTCGAAAACTAAAACTTTTGAAATAGGAAAAGAGCCTTTAATCACATTCTTTACCATGTGCAATCATAAAATTGTCTAATATCTTCCTTTTTTCCACAACCAAAGCTATTACCCTCGAAAACTAAAACTTTGGACATAGGAAAAGAGCCTTTAATCACATTCTTTACCATTTGCAATCATAAAATAGTCTAATATCTTCATTTTTCAACATACGTAGCTAATACCCTCGAAAACTAAAACTTTTGAAATAGGAAAAGAGCCTTTAATCACATTCTTTACCATGTGCAATCATAAAATTGTCCAATATCTTCATTTTTTCCACTGACAAAGCTATTACCCTCGAAAACTAAAACTTTTGACATAGGAAAAGAGCCTTTAATCACATTCTTTACCATGTGCAATCATAAAATTGTCTAATATCTTCATTTTTTCAACATACGTAGCTATTACCCTCGAAAACTAAAACTTTTGAAATAGGAAAAGAGCCTTTAATCCCATTCTTTACCATTTGCAATCATAAAATAGTCTAATATCTTCCTTTTTTCAACATACGTAGCTATTACCCTCGAAAACTAAAACTTTTGAAATAGGAAAAGAGCTTTTAATCACATTCTTTACCAAGTGCAATCATAAAATTGTCTAATATCTTCATTTTTTCAACATACGTAGCTATTACCCTCGAAAATTAAAACGTTTGACATAGGAAAAGAGCCTTTAATCACATTCTTTACCATGTGCAATCATTAAATAGTCTCATATCTTCATTTTTTCCACAGACATAGCTATTACCCTCGAAAACTAAAACTTTTTAAATAGGAAAAGAACCTTCAATCACATTTATTGCCATGTGCAATCATAAAATTGTCTAATATCTTCATTTTTTCAACATACGTAGGTATTACCCTCGAAAACTAAAACTTTTGAAATAGGAAAAGAACCTTCAATCACATTTATTGCCATGTGCAATCATAAAATTGTCTAATATCTTCATTTTTTCAACATACGTAGCTATTACCCTCGAAAACTAAAACTTTTGACATAGGAAAAGAGCCTTTAATCACATTCTTTACCATGTGCAATCATAAAATTGTCTAACATCTTCATTTTTTCAACATACGTAGCTATTACCCTCGAAAACTAAAACTTTTGAAATAGGAAAAGAGCCTTTAATCACATTCTTTACCATGTGCAATCATAAAATTGTCTAATATCTTCATTTTTTCCACTGACAAAGCTATTACCCTCGAAAACTAAAACTTTTGACATAGGAAAAGAGCCTTTAATCACATACTTTACCATGTGCAATCATAAAATAGTCTAATATCTTCATTTTTTCAACATACGTAGCTATTACCCTCGAAAACTAAAACTTTTGAAATAGGAAAAGAGCCTTTAATCACATTCTTTACCATTTGCAATCATAAAATAGTCTAATATCTTCATTTTTTCAACATACGTAGCTATTACCCTCGAAAACTAAAACTTTTGAAATAGGAAAAGAGCCTTTAATCACATTCTTTACCATGTGCAATCATAAAATTGTCTAATATCTTCATTTTTTCAACATAATGAGCTATTACCCTCGAAAACTAAAACTTTTGACATAGGAAAAGAGCCTTTAATCACATTTTTTACCATGTGCAATCATAAAATAGTCTAATATCTTCATTTTTTCCACAGACATAGCTATTACCCTCGAAAACTAAAACTTTTGAAATAGGAAAAGAGCCTTTAATCACATTCTTTACCTTTTGCAATCATAAAATAGTCTAATATCTTCATTTTTTCCACAGACATAGCTATTACCCTCGAAAACTAAAACTTTTGAAATCGGAAAAGAGCCTTTAAGCACATTCTTTACCATGTGCAATCATAAAATAGTCTAATATTTTCATTTTTTCCACAGACTTAGCTATTACCCTCGAAAACTAAAACTTTTGAAATAAGAAAAGAGCCTTTAATCACATTCTTTACCATTTGCAATCATAAAATAGTCTAATATCTTCCTTTTTTCAACATACGTAGCTATTACCCTCGAAAACTAAAACTTTTGAAATAGGAAAAGAGCTTTTAATCACATTCTTTACCAAGTGCAATCATAAAATTGTCTAATATCTTCATTTTTTCAACATACGTAGCTATTACCCTCGAAAACTAAAGCTTTTGAAATAGGAAAAGAGCCTTTAATCACATTCTTTACCATTTGCAATCATAAAATAGTCTAATATCTTCCTTTTTTCAACATACGTAGCTATTACCCTCGAAAACTAAAACTTTTGAAATAGGAAAAGAGCTTTTAATCACATTCTTTACCAAGTGCAATCATAAAATTGTCTAATATCTTCATTTTTTCAACATACGTAGCTATTACCCTCGAAAACTAAAACGTTTGACATAGGAAAAGAGCCTTTAATCACATTGTTTACCATGTGCCATCATTAAATAGTCTCATATCTTCATTTTTTCCACAGACATAGCTATTACCCTCGAAAACTAAAACTTTTTAAATAGGAAAAGAACCTTCAATCACATTTATTACCATGTGCAATCACAAAATTTTCTAATATCTTCATTTTTTCAACATACGTAGCTATTACCCTCAAAAACTAAAACTTTTGAAATAGGAAAAGAACCTTCAATCACATTTATTGCCATGTGCAATCATAAAATTGTCTAATATCTTCATTTTTTCAACATACGTAGCTATTACCCTCGAAAACTAAAACTTTTGAAATAGGAAAAGAGCCTTTAATCACATTCTTTACCATGTGCAATCATAAAATTGTCTAATATCTTCATTTTTTCCACTGACAAAGCTATTACCCTCGAAAACTAAAACTTTTGACATAGGAAAAGAGCCTTTAATCACATACTTTACCATGTGCAATCATAAAATAGTCTAATATCTTCATTTTTTCAACAAACGTAGCTATTACCCTCGAAAACTAAAACTTTTGAAATAGGAAAAGAGCCTTTAATCACATTCTTTACCATTTGCAATCATAAAATAGTCTAATATCTTCATTTTTTCAACATACTTAGCTATTACCCTCGAAAACTAAAACTTTTGAAATAGGAAAAGAGCCTTTAATCACATTCTTTACCATGTGCAATCATAAAATTGTCTAATATCTTCATTTTTTCAACATAATGAGCTATTACCCTCGAAAACTAAAACTTTTGACATAGGAAAAGAGCCTTTAATCACATTCTTTACCATGTGCAATCATAAAATAGTCTAATATCTTCATTTTTTCCACAGACAAAGCTATTACCCTCGAAAACTAAAACTTTTGAAATAGGAAAAGAGCCTTTAATCACATTCTTTACCATGTGCAATCATAAAATAGTCTAATATCTTCAATTTTTCCACAGACATAGCTATTACCCTCGAAAACTAAAACTTTTGAAATAAGAAAAGAGCCTTTAAGCACATTCTTTACCATGTGCAATCATAAAATTGTCTAATATCTTCATTTTTTCAACATACGTAGCTATTACCCTCGAAAACTAAAACTTTTGAAATAGGAAAAGAGCCTTTAATCACATTCTTTACCATGTGCAATGATAAAATAGTCTAATATCTTCATTTTTTCCACAGACCTAGCTATTACCCTTGAATACTAAAACTTTTGAAATAGGAAAAGAGCCTTAAATCACATTCTTTACCATTTGCAATCATAAATTAGTCTAATATCTTCATTTTTTCAACATACGTAGCTATTACCCTCGAAAACTAAAACTTTTGAAACAGGAAAAGAGCCTTTAATCACATTCTTTACCATGTGCAATCATAAAATTGTCTAATATCTTCATTTTTTCCACAGACCTAGCTATTACCCTTGAATACTAAAACTTTTGAAATAGGAAAAGAGCCTTAAATCACATTCTTTACCATTTGCAATCATAAATTAGTCTAATATCTTCATTTTTTCAACATACGTAGCTATTACCCTCGAAAACTAAAACTTTTGAAATAGGAAAAGAGCCTTTAATCACATTCTTTACCATGTGCAATCAAAAAATTGTCTAATATCTTCATTTTTTCCACAGACAAAGCTATTACCCTCGAAAACTAAAATTTTTGACATAGGAAAGGAGCCTTTAATCACATTCTTTACCATGTGCAATCATAAAATAGTCTAATATCTTCATTTTTTCCACAGACATAGTATTATACTCGAAAACTAAAACTTTTGAAATAGGAAAAGAGCCTTTAATCACATTCTTTACCATTTGCAATCATAACATAGTCTAATATCTTCATTTTTCAACATACGTAGCTATTACCCTCGAAAACTAAAACTTTTGAAATAGGAAAAGAGCCTTTAATCACATTCTTTACCATGTGCAATCATAAAATTGTCCAATATCTTCATTTTTTCCACTGACAAAGCTATTACCCTCAAAAACTAAAACTTTTGACATAGGAAAAGAGCCTTTAATCACATTCCTTACCATTTGCAATCATAAAATTGTCTAATATCTTCATTTTCTCAACATACGTAGCTATTACCCTCGAAAACTAAAACTTTTGAAATAGGAAAAGAGCCTTTAATCACATTCTTTACCATGTGCAATCATAAAATTGTCTAATATCTTCATTTTTTCCACAGACAAAGCTATTACCCCTCGAAAACTAAAATTTTTGACATAGGAAAGGAGCCTTTAATCACATTCTTTACCATGTGCAATCATAAAATAGTCTAATATCTTCATTTTTTCCACAGACATAGTATTATACTCGAAAACTAAAACTTTTGAAATAGGAAAAGAGCCTTTAATCACATTCTTTACCATGTGCAATCATAAAATTGTCTAATATCTTCCTTTTTTCCACAACCAAAGCTATTACCCTCGAAAACTAAAACTTTGGACATAGGAAAAAAGCCTTTAATCACATTCTTTACCATTTGCAATCATAAAATAGTCTAATATCTTCATTTTTCAACATACGTAGCTAATACCCTCGAAAACTAAAACTTTTGAAATAGGAAAAGAGCCTTTAATCACATTCTTTACCATGTGCAATCATAAAATTGTCCAATATCTTCATTTTTTCCACTGACAAAGCTATTACCCTCGAAAACTAAAACTTTTGACATAGGAAAAGAGCCTTTAATCACATTCTTTACCATGTGCAATCATAAAATTGTCTAATATCTTCATTTTTTCCACATACGTAGCTATTACCCTCGAAAACTAAAACTTTTGAAATAGGAAAAGAGCCTTTAATCACATTCTTTACCATTTGCAATCATAAAATAGTCTAATATCTTCCTTTTTTCAACATACGTAGCTATTACCCTCGAAAACTAAAACTTTTGAAATAGGAAAAGAGCTTTTAATCACATTCTTTACCAAGTGCAATCATAAAATTGTCTAATATCTTCATTTTTTCAACATACGTAGCTATTACCCTCGAAAACTAAAACGTTTGACATAGGAAAAGAGCCTTTAATCACATTCTTTACCATGTGCAATCATTAAATAGTCTCATATCTTCATTTTTTCCACAGACATAGCTATTACCCTCGAAAACTAAAACTTTTTAAATAGGAAAAGAACCTTCAATCACATTTATTGCCATGTGCAATCATAAAATTGTCTAATATCTTCATTTTTTTCAACATACGTAGCTATTACCCTCGAAAACTAAAACTTTTGAAATAGGAAAAGAACCTTCAATCACATTTATTGCCATGTGCAATCATAAAATTGTCTAATATCTTCATTTTTTCAACATACGTAGCTATTACCCTCGAAAACTAAAACTTTTGACATAGGAAAAGAGCCTTTAATCACATTCTTTACCATGTGCAATCATAAAATTGTCTAACATCTTCATTTTTTCAACATACGTAGCTATTACCCTCGAAAACTAAAACTTTTGAAATAGGAAAAGAGCCTTTAATCACATTCTTTACCATGTGCAATCATAAAATTGTCTAATATCTTCATTTTTTCCACTGACAAAGCTATTACCCTCGAAAACTAAAACTTTTGACATAGGAAAAGAGCCTTTAATCACATACTTTACCATGTGCAATCATAAAATAGTCTAATATCTTCATTTTTTCAACATACGTAGCTATTACCCTCGAAAACTAAAACTTTTGAAATAGGAAAAGAGCCTTTAATCACATTCTTTACCATTTGCAATCATAAAATAGTCTAATATCTTCATTTTTTCAACATACGTAGCTATTACCCTCGAAAACTAAAACTTTTGAAATAGGAAAAGAGCCTTTAATCACATTCTTTACCATGTGCAATCATAAAATTGTCTAATATCTTCATTTTTTCAACATAATGAGCTATTACCCTCGAAAACTAAAACTTTTGACATAGGAAAAGAGCCTTTATTCACATTTTTTACCATGTGCAATCATAAAATAGTCTAATATCTTCATTTTTTCCACAGACATAGCTATTACCCTCGAAAACTAAAACTTTTGAAATAGGAAAAGAGCCTTTAATCACATTCTTTACCTTTTGCAATCATAAAATAGTCTAATATCTTCATTTTTTCCACAGACATAGCTTTTACCCTCGAAAACTAAAACTTTTGAAATCGGAAAAGAGCCTTTAAGCACATTCTTTACCATGTGCAATCATAAAATAGTCTAATATTTTCATTTTTTCCACAGACTTAGCTATTACCCTCGAAAACTAAAACTTTTGAAATAAGAAAAGAGCCTTTAATCACATTCTTTACCATTTGCAATCATAAAATAGTCTAATATCTTCCTTTTTTCAACATACGTAGCTATTACCCTCGAAAACTAAAACTTTTGAAATAGGAAAAGAGCTTTTAATCACATTCTTTACCAAGTGCAATCATAAAATTGTCTAATATCTTCATTTTTTCAACATACGTAGCTATTACCCTCGAAAACTAAAACGTTTGACATAGGAAAAGAGCCTTTAATCACATTCTTTACCATGTGCAATCATTAAATAGTCTCATATCTTCATTTTTTCCACAGACATAGCTATTACCCTCGAAAACTAAAACTTTTTAAATAGGAAAAGAACCTTCAATCACATTTATTGCCATGTGCAATCATAAAATTGTCTAATATCTTCATTTTTTCAACATACGTAGCTATTACCCTCGAAAACTAAAACTTTTGAAATAGGAAAAGAACCTTCAATCACATTTATTGCCATGTGTAATCATAAAATTGTCTAATATCTTCATTTTTTCAACATACGTAGCTATTACCCTCGAAAACTAAAACTTTTGACATAGGAAAAGAGCCTTTAATCACATTCTTTACCATGTGCAATCATAAAATTGTCTAACATCTTCATTTTTTCAACATACGTAGCTATTACCCTCGAAAACTAAAACTTTTGAAATAGGAAAAGAGCCTTTAATCACATTCTTTACCATGTGCAATCATAAAATTGTCTAATATCTTCATTTTTTCCACTGACAAAGCTATTACCCTCGAAAACTAAAACTTTTGACATAGGAAAAGAGCCTTTAATCACATACTTTACCATGTGCAATCATAAAATAGTCTAATATCTTCATTTTTTCAACATACGTAGCTATTACCCTCGAAAACTAAAACTTTTGAAATAGGAAAAGAGCCTTTAATCACATTCTTTACCATTTACAATCATAAAATAGTCTAATATCTTCATTTTTTCAACATACGTAGCTATTACCCTCGAAAACTAAAACTTTTGAAATAGGAAAAGAGCCTTTAATCACATTCTTTACCATGTGCAATCATAAAATTGTCTAATATCTTCATTTTTTCAACATAATGAGCTATTACCCTCGAAAACTAAAACTTTTGACATAGGAAAAGAGCCTTTAATCACATTTTTTACCATGTGCAATCATAAAATAGTCTAATATCTTCATTTTTTCCACAGACATAGCTATTACCCTCGAAAACTAAAACTTTTGAAATAGGAAAAGAGCCTTTAATCACATTCTTTACCTTTTGCAATCATAAAATAGTCTAATATCTTCATTTTTTCCACAGACATAGCTATTACCCTCGAAAACTAAAACTTTTGAAATCGGAAAAGAGCCTTTAAGCACATTCTTTACCATGTGCAATCATAAAATAGTCTAATATTTTCATTTTTTCCACAGACTTAGCTATTACCCTCGAAAAATAAAACTTTTGAAATAAGAAAAGAGCCTTTAATCACATTCTTTACCATTTGCAATCATAAAATAGTCTAATATCTTCATTTTTTCAACATACGTAGCTATTACCCTCGAAAACTAAAACTTTTGAAATAGGAAAAGAGCCTTTAATCACATTCTTTACCATGTGCAATCACAAAATTGTCTAATATCTTCATTTTTTCCACAGACAAAGCTGTTATCCTCGAAAACTAAAGCTTTTGAAATAGGAAAAGAGCCTTTAATCACATTCTTTACCATGTGCAATCATAAAATAGTCTAATATCTTCATTTTTTCAACATGCGTAGCTATTACCTTCGAAAACTAAAACTTTTGACATAGGAAAAGAGCGTTTAATCACATTCTTTACCATTTGCAATCATAAAATAGTCTAATATCTTCATTTTTTCAACATACGTAGCAATTACCCTCGAAAACTAAAACTTTTGAAATAGGAAAAAAGCCTTTAATCACATTCTTTACCATGTGCAATCATAAAATAGTCTAATATCTTCATTTTTTCAACATACGTAGCTATTACACTCGAAAACTAAAAGTTTTGAAATAGGAAAAGAGCCTTTAATCACATTCTTTACCATTTGCAATCATAAAATAGTCTAATATCTTCCTTTTTTCAACATACGTAGCTATTACCCTCGAAAACTAAAACTTTTGAAATAGGAAAAGAGCTTTTAATCACATTCTTTACCAAGTGCAATCATAAAATTGTCTAATATCTTCATTTTTTCAACATACGTAGCTATTACCCTCGAAAACTAAAACGTTTGACATAGGAAAAGAGCCTTTAATCACATTCTTTACCATGTGTAATCATTAAATAGTCTCATATCTTCATTTTTTCCACAGACATAGCTATTACCCTCGAAAACTAAAACTTTTTAAATAGGAAAAGAACCTTCAATCATATTTATTGCCATGTGCAATCATAAAATTGTCTAACATCTTCATTTTTCAACATACGTAGCTATTACCCTCGAAAACTAAAACTTTTGAAATAGGAAAAGAGCCTTTAATCACATTCTTTACCATGTGCAATCATAAAATTGTCTAATATCTTCATTTTTTCCACTGACAAAGCTATTACCCTCGAAAACTAAAACTTTTGACATAGGAAAAGAGCCTTTAATCACATACTTTACCATGTGCAATCATAAAATAGTCTAATATCTTCATTTTTTCAACATACGTAGCTATTACCCTCGAAAACTAAAACTTTTGAAATAGGAAAAGAGCCTTTAA